>NW_027497790.1:0-74111 GCF_021521415.1 Bidens hawaiensis | reverse complement strand
TGAATTCGTTGATATCACAATAACGAGCCTGAATAGGTCTAAGGCTCAGATACCAATTGTAAGGTCCAAGATGGATCTTTCAATATGATATCAACTGATCTAGATATTGGTGCGGAAATCCAATATAAGATGATTCAAAATAATGAATAATAACACGTAAGAACACACGGGATTGCTTCAAAACACACGTTATATTAAACGTCGGGTGCTTAAGCACAATACAATACTCGTTCACTATATCAAGGTGAATGGCCAAATTACCAACTCGAATAAACAACCAAAACCCTATACAATAAGTTCTATATATATAGTACCCAATATAATAGTCCAACCATAGCCCAAAGCCCACCGAGATCCATAAGGATCTCGGTTTACATACAAAACCCAACAATTAAGTACAAACCATTTAGTTTAGGCCCAACAGTAAATAAGGATTTAGGAATGGTTTGGATAAGAAACCTGAAGCCGAAGCGAAAGCTGAACAAGACGGGTTACCAGGAAAGTGTGTTTTAGTAAAACGAGCATATCTCGGTCTAAAAAATGAGTTATGAAACCCATAATATATGAATTTCGGGTTTCTCAACGAGAAAATCTGAATATGAGGTCAGTTAGTTCGCTCCACGCGAACTGACGGTGAAAAACGCTTTGCGAACTGGCTTAAAAACGAGAAAGAGAACCCTAACTTGATATCATCAGTTTTGAGCCCCTAGTTCGACCTATCCTTCATTCCAGTAACCAAGTACAAGCCCTAGGATGTTTTTCCACCATCCCGAAGCCTCTGTTTCATCAGTTCATCGCATGCTTTCATCCTTTCATCAAATAAGCAAATCTTTCGTGATGCCGATGTCAGGCTAAACCATTGTATTCACTTTAGTCTAGGGTTTTGTGTAAACTAACTTTGATCAGATTATATGTTTTGAATGAGTATGAACTTGATTGAATGTCTTTAATCTCGTTTTACATTATGAATTGATTGTATAAACAGTTTATGATTTTGATTATCAAATTTTGCATCACTTTTCTTGTTGTGTTCATCACATGTAGGATTAACTCTTATGTCATTGAACCGGTAATCGTTAGGCATTGCTTATAATTGGTTTTCATACAATAAAATGGTAATTGTGTAAACCGGGGTTTAGTTGTGTCAATAATTTGGTTAGGGTATCGTTTGTCCTCACAACCCAATTGTTAGGTTTAGTAATTACTTCAAAATTTGTCTTTATGAATATGTGATTAGTCGGTTATCATTTGACCTGAACCTGAAGTGACTCATTCTCTCACAAAAGTTTACAGTCTACTTAAAGTAATAGTGTTTTATTAAATCATATTTTATAAATCGTTTGACATCGTTTGTTCGCTTAATATAATAATTAATAATTATGAACATTACTTGCACTTTCCACTGATTCCTTGTGGAGAAAACCTTACTTACCCGTACTAGTTATAGGTTTATAAGCTTCATAAATACTTGCTTTTTATTAGAGCACGTCATCTACATCCAGCAACTCAGAGGAAACATTTGAAGAAGTAGATAGATATCTTGTTACAAAAAGCCAAACCTTCTATAGAAGATCCACCTACTTTAGAACTTTAGGAATTACCCAAACACCTTTAGTATTCTTTCCTTGAAGAAAAATCTCAATTACATGTCATCATTTCTTCAGACCTTTTGAGCGATGAGAAAGAAAGACTCCTCGAAGTCCTTAAACCGCTCAAGAAATCCATCGCTTGGAAATCATGGATATCAAAGGTATCAGCCAGTCATTTTGTACTCACTAGATTTTAATTGAAGAAATAATGGAAGAAAACTTCAAACCCGTAGTGCAACACTAGAGACGACTGGAGTGAATCCAAACATGCAACACTTGGTAAAAAAAATAAGTACTCAAACTTCTGGATGCAAGATTAATTTACCCATATCCGATTTTCCTTGGGTATTTACTTTTCAAGTAGTTACGAATAAGGAGGAATGACAGTAGTCACCAATGAAAAGAATGAATTGATTTCTATGAGAACCATCATGGGATGACAAGTTTGCATCGACTATCACAAACTCAATGATGCCACTAGGAATTATCACTTTCCTCTCCCATTTATTGATCAAATGCTCGAGTGTCTATTAGGAGAGATGTACTACCACTTTCTAGATGGATTCTCTGGTTATTTTCAAATTCCAATCGCTCCTAATCCATATGACACACACCCTTACCGACGAATGCCCTTTGGTATGTGTAATGCTCCAACTACTTTTCAATGTTGTATGGTAGCTATCTTTCACGACATGATTGTGGATTCAATGGAAGTCTTCATGGATGACTTCTCTGACTTTGGCGATTCCTTCGATTTATATCTCAAAAATATCAAATGAATGTTTGCAAGATGTGAGGAAGCCAACCTTGTGTCAAATTGGGAAAAATGTCACTTTATGGTTAAAGAAGGCATCGTTCTTCGGCACAGAATATCTAAAGCATGATTAGAGGTGGATAGAGGCAGAGTAGAAACCATTTCCAAATTTCCATCACCATCTGTTAAAGCTATTTGAGAACTCATGTGTGACGCAAGCGACTTTGTAGTTGGAGTAGTCTTAGGGCAAAGAAAATATAAGCACTTTCATCTGATCTACTACTCCAACAAAATTCTCAATGATGCTCAAGAAAATTACACAATTATCGAGAAGGAGGTTTTGGTCGTAGACTTTGCTTTTGACAAATTCCGTTCTTATCTATTTCTTTCAAAGACCATTGGCTACACTGATCATGCGGTGATTTAGTACTTGTACAACAAACAAGACGCGAAACCCTGTCTAATCTGATGGATTTTATTTCTGCAAGAATTTGACATCGAAATCAAGGACAAGAAGGGGACAGAAAATGTTGCAGCCAACCACCTTCCTCGCTTTGAATGCCCAACTTCACAAGAAAAAACAGGGACCAAGATAAATGACAACTTTCCACATGAATATTTTATGCATATTCAGACTCTTGAAGGAAATTTATCCTTGGTTTGCAGACATAGAAAATTATAAAGCTAGTGGAATTGTTCTCAAAGAAATGACCTATCAACAGAGAGAAATTCTTCTCCGATATCAGTAGCTACTTTTGTGAGGATCCCTACTTACTCTGCACAGGAGCCAATAATGTCATCCGAAGGTGCGTATATGGAGACAAAGCACGTGAAATCATGAAACAATGTCATGAAGGACCATCAGGAGGTCATCATGGAGCATCGACAACTGAAAAGAAAGTATTTGACGCCGGCTTCTATTGGCCTACAATCTACCGAGAAGAAAAAAAATGGTTCGCTCATGTGAAGCATGCCAACGTGCTAGCAACATCTCATCTCGAGATGAACTGCTAGAAAGACCAATCCAGGTCTTCGAAGTATTTGAGGTTTGGGTCATAGACTTTATGGGACCATTTCCAACATCATTCGGTCATCATTACATCCTAGTTGCTGTAGATTATTTGTCAAAATGGGTCGAAGCCTAGGCTTTACCACTAAGGATGCTAGGATGACAGTCAAGTTTCTGAAGAAATTATTCTCTCGTTTTGGTATTTCCAAGGCACTTATAAGCGATCGAGGAACACACTTCTGCAATACATCTTATCACCCGCAAACAAGTGGTCAGATAGAAGTCACCAATCGGCGTATCAAACGAATCCTGGAGAAAACTGACAGTCATAATCGCAGAGATTGGTCGGAGAAATTAGACGACGTTTTGTGGGCTTTCGGTGCTCCCTATAAAACTCCTATAGGCACAATGCCGTTCAAACTAATATACCGAAAGATGTGTCATCTTCTAGTCAAGCTCGAAGCATATTGGGCACTTAAACCCGTAAACCTTGATCTGCAATTTGTTGGGAAAACAGATTCATGCAGCTACACGAGCTAGACGAGCTAAGGATGCAAGCTTATGACAATTCAGGAATTTACAAATAGAGGACGAAGACACTTCATGATGCACGCCTAAAATGTGAAAAACATTTTAAAACCTGCGACCATGTACTCCTATATAACTCTCGCTTTTCTTTATTTCCTAGAAAATTGATATCTAGATGGTCAGGTCCTTTTGCGGTTAAGGAAGTTTTTTTATTATGGAGCCATTGAATTTGTCCAAAAGGATGTGCATAGTTTTAAGGTAAATGGTCACCGAATTAATCTTTACTTAGGAGAACCCGTAGAAACCGCGATGGAGGTACCAATAAAATTGAAATTGCCATAATTGTGAGTTAAGCTATCGACTCCGACAAAAATTTAGCATGCTTAGGGTAGAATTTATTTTTTCTTTGTAGGGATAAGTTAAAAAAAATACAATATTTAGGTAAACACCCACTCAACATGGTCGTGCCTAGTACAATTTCCTTACAGTAATCATTTCTGGCACTGTTTTCGGCTCAGACTGTCCAGTTTCAGAGAAAACTTACCAACATGGCCTGTGTTTTGCAAAACACGGCCGTGCTGAGAGGTCTTGGCAGATTATAAATGTGCACCTCTTTTAGTGTTTTTCAAACCTTCTAGCCACATTTCTCTAAACTAAACAGTTGCCAAGGATGCCACTGGAACCATCTAATGCCGGAAACCCTGCCATCAGTCCACCTAAAAAGAAAAACGCGAACCTGGAGATGATTTTGCAACTTAAGAGAATGGCAAGAGAGCTAACCTACATGCTTGTTCAAAATGAACAACGAGTCCTAGATCTAACCGAGGTAGTAGAGGACATGAAGACTGAACTCCGTGGCATTAACGAGCAAATTCAAATCAAGTCCATCCGACTAGGATTCTTCCCACAGTCACCACCTTTCGGTGGTAGTGATTCATTTGGTGGGAACCTTTTCAGAGGAGGTTTTGAAGACCCTTTCTCCAACCACTTCTAACTAGTAGTTTACCCGTCCGGTGGACGGGAACATCAATGTGGGAATATGACGACTACATTAAGCAAAACTATCTTTGCATTTTAAAGGAAGGAAGTATAGTTTAAGATAAAACCTCAGATTTAAGTATATAAAAAGAGAACTCTAAATCTATATACACAACTTTTATACACCCAAATAAAAAATGGATCATTGTAAAAATGTGCCTTCTTCTCAAAAAGCTTTCTTGGTACAGATCATGAGTAGGCTTTTCATGCTTATTCCAATGAACCTCCAAATAAGACTGCAAATTTTTTATGTAGTCAAACGGTCACACTTCACAACAATATCATTTTACATTAAATTCTATCATAAAAGCATGCACAATCAACTAAAACTAATAATCCACGCATAATGTCGTTGATCCATCTGCTCCACCCCGTTGAGCAAAACGGGACTTCATCCATAAAACCGCTTGAGCTCATGCCAACCTTGCTACCTCATGAAACCCCACTTTGTTGCAATATATCGAGGGAAAAAATCAAATTTCAGAGACGACAATTCATTTTTGACATGTTTACCTGATCTATTCTCGTACCCCCCCAAGTGGCGGATCCAGAAGTTATTTTCTTGGGTGGTGACATCGGGACTTAACACTAATTTCAAGAGGGGTGATCGGGATTTTCACATACAAATAACACTAAAATTTTTTTTAAGGTGGGTGGTTGTCCCCCAACCTAATACATAGGTCCACCCCTGCCCCTCCCTCCTTCTCTTCTAAGGCACCGAACTGAAACTGTTTTGACATGAAGTTTTGCTTAGAACCCATGAACTATTTGTTGTAAATAAGTATATTTGTACCACATAAAGGATTTCCATGAACTTGGAAATTTGGATCATCAGAATCAATTGCCTCAGACCCCATGCAAATGCAAGCTTCCCATAAAATATCCATTTGCACTCTCACCTGAATATAAAACACCAATATTATACAATGAGATGTTCGATTTAAGCAAAATGGTTGAAAATAACTGATATGTAGTTTACCTGTTTGTGGGCACAACAATGATTTAGTACAACATTGTAGGAGTCCACAAAAATTGGGTATTCCCGATTAAGACCAAAACCCCGAACCTGTATTACCTAATCTCTACATAGTGATCTTCAGTTCTCAGTTCCTAGCATATTCGGTCTTAGGCCAGGTTGAGGATGAAGAGGTCATTTTCCATTGATTTAGGCAAACGGTAGGGTAAAAAGGTAAACTGGAATCAATTACCACAATATTTTTCGCCCATTCTTGAAAAACACAGTTCCGACACATACCCGTTAAGAATACCAAATTTGTATCCAGTTACCGAAATAAAATTTGACTCGTTAATTAAAAGAATATTATCCGGTTAATTTTTACTCGTTAATATAAACCTTTTAACATGTTCTTGAAAAGCGCAATACACACACATAACCCGTTAATATTACCTTTTGATCTGTTCTTGAAAATAAAGTTCCGACACATACCCGCTAATAATTAAAATCGATGCTAAAGCACTAAAGCCAACCCCCTTCTTGCATTGCCTTCAACTAACACCTACAAAATCATTATATTTCAGCAAAATGTCATCAAATACACTAGTGTGATCAGTAACTCAATTAAAGTCAAGCTCACAAAGGAATAAGGATCGTTGATGAGAAAATGAGGGGTGCAACAACAACGGCTACTTGAAATTATAAATTTATTGTTCTTAGTTGGATATGCTAAGAAGGTATATTTTTTTTTAAATTTATCAACACGTTATTACTAAACTGTTTTCATCTCGGAAGTGCAAGTTGAAGCCATATATTTTGCTGATCCCTACAACAGAAGAACAAAAATTAACAACCAGAAGATACAATAAAGTATAAATATTAAACTCAGTAAGGCTAAACGTGTAAATTGATAAGTGCGTAAACTTAGGATCACTATGATGTTCAAAATCAACGGTCAGGCTCTTAGAAGCATAAATGCAATTGAGAACTAAAATTTATAGTTTTACCTGATACACAACAATGTTGATACAATTAACATTATTGGTGATTTGACATCACCTTGCACAAAACATGTCACGAAAATGCAATAATCAGTCAAAAACTTAATTAATTAAAAAAAGACCTGAAAAGGTAGGAATGGTTCCATCTTCTGCTGCAAACATGGACTCAATAACAGCTGTTGTAGTGGCTAGATCAGTTTCCCTTTTCAAAAGCTACAGGCGTTCGCGCAAAATAATTAAAAAAGAATTCGGGAGATTTTGGGAGGCAGACTGTGATCGACAGAGGCTTATGAAGGTGAATTGTTTTTCTAAATAGCCGATGATGTCTAGACCTAGGAGAATAACCGTCTGGAGAAAACAAAAACCGCATGGAGAATGTGGAAGTGTGGAACCGCTGTGAAAACTGTCACATAAGTTATTTTATACGGCTCAGATTGAAAGTTGGAGCCATATAGGGCTAGGATTTACCTATACTCTTCTCTGGCCATATAATATATAATTTGTTTGTTGATAGTTCAAGGGATTGTGCTGAGAACTAGTTATTAGGACCAATCGAGCTTAACCCGATTATTTTTTATTTTCTTTATTTTTCTTTTTATATGTTTTTATTTTATGTACTTTTAGGAAAATTAATGTAACCTTAGGGATTTTAATGGAATGAAGTTTATTTAATCTTTAGGGATAAGATTTACACACACTTAATCGATCGTTCAAAACCACGATTGAGATAAGAGAGAAAATACAAAAAACTGTGGAAAATGCCAAAACACGGCCGTGTTTTCCTAAACATGGGCAGTTGGCTCAAAAATTGTTACAACTCATTGTCTCTGCAATCATACAATTTTATGAAACTAACACTTATGACACTCACCTAACACGACCGTGTTTATGTCACCACGACCATCTTTTGCCCCCATGCGTGTCTATAAATGGCTATCACTTCCCATTATTTTTGACATACCCTTTCCCACACATTCTCTGTCAAGAATTTTCCATGGAGAGGAGAGGATAGTAGCCAAGTTATGGAAAACAAGGATAGGTGCTTATAGATGTAGTTTGGGAACTAGTGTACATATGCGAGAGAATGGACGAGTTAGTAAGCATTAACATGGCAGCAGAACAGAGGAGCCGAGAGATGCATGACAAACTTGAAACACTATCATGCAGACCGAAGAATGTCTAAGTTAGAAGACAACCTCGAGCAGCTTACGGCCGAGCTCGCTCGCTTCAGCTGGAACCAAGACAAGAGGGCTACCAAACCAACTTCATGACAGGACCTGCCCACATGCAGAAACTGTTTGGGGGTGTACCGAGATTATTTAAGTAGTTTTCGTTAGTTTAAGATTCTAGTTTGTCATCATTTGTACTCTTCGTTTCCTTTGTTTTATTATTTGTGTACTTGTATCCCGATCAAAGAAATTTCATTCTCTGTTTTTTTAAACTAGCATACCTAACTTTTTCGGTCCATAATAGTCGTAAAGAAAGTCGCAGGTTGGAAAAGTAGTAAAAATAAACAATAACACGGGAATAGACTAGGTCAGCACAGTCGTGCCATGCTGACCACCATCGTGTCAGGCTCACCTGACCGGTTATATTTTGGTTTTACCCATCTTTTTCACTTTTAACAAATCATATCAAACCCTAGGCGATTTCCGGCCAACTTTACCACCCCATTTCACCGATTTACTTGTTTCAATCGTTAAGGTATGTCAACTTTGTTTTTTTAATCTCAATCAAGGACTCGATTATACCCACTTCAAACTCAATTCAGTAAAATCTGAACCCTAGGTTCAAGATACACCAAATTTGGATTAGATTAGGACAAATTAGCTTGTCTAGACTTGTCTGCATGGTTTGTAAAAGGGTTTGTAGTATGTGAAGTTGATGTAAACAAGTTTAGACATGAATTTTGGTCCACTTTGTAAAACAATTTGATAAGTTTGATAAACCGGGGTGATACGCACGTGTTAACCCCGAACAACCATGATCAACCAAGAAAGTCAACCAAATAATCGCCCATCTCAGCACGGGCTGTGCTAAGCATGGCATGACCGTGCCTCGTCTCTGGAACAAATTTCAAAAATTTTCATCTTCACTATTTTGATTCGTTTTTCATTCTGATCATTTAAGATGGCACGATTACATGAAAATCACTCATACCTAAGGTTCTTGGACACAGCTAACCGCTTGCATATACTTATGTAAAGAATTGAGAAACCAATGTTGTACGGGTGTACAAGGATAATCAGGGGAGTTGGTGAGGTTGAGCGTTTAATGATCATGGTCGAAGGACCAAGGATGTGGGTGTTTTCCATTACTGATCGGTCGGTCACCGAATTAAAAATGGAAATTTTTGCCACATTCCAATTCAAACTAAACCGCCCACCTATCGGTGTTTGGGACAAGAACACATTCAGATTTAGGCTAGGGGAGTGTGGCATAACTCTGATCTCCCAAGTTTCGGTGTAAATATTGGTATTTACGTGGAGTATGAGATTAATAGTATCATGTGGTTCGCGTCCCACAACACATTTCAAGATTAAGTAGGAAAACCAAACTCGTTCATATGACATATGAGAAAACAAGCCTGGGAGTTATTATCACCACACCTTGGAGATAATTATAGTCCAAGCATCTCAAAAAGTACTGAACTTGAAGATCCATTAAAAGGTAAATCCATCGTATTCTAGGTAATACACTCACCAAACCATGAACTAGCGAAGCACTTGTAAACCTCCGAGATTTGTGGGCACTCTATTTCATAAAGACGGGGAGGCACTGTAACATTCCATACCTTATGTGCTCCTTACTGTCTAAAAATGCAAAAGCCAGGGTGGGGGCACCTTTGATTGGTGGCAAGTGGATTGTGAGATTATATGAAAAATGTGGTGTAGGCACACGAGGCACACTAGGGCCAACATCATTACCCCTAGATCTCCAAAACTGTTCAACGATGGGAATAATGGAAGTGGTCTCTAAGGATCCATACGAAGTAAGATTCATAGATTGATCGACATTTTTTATGGACACATACAACCCATGAGAGTCCCATTTTCATCCCACATGTGCTTGCCCATAGGATCTTCATAAGTGTGTGGTTGTACTATGATGTGTGTTTATGATGATCTGTTGTTTTGAATAATTTTTATTTCCGTTTTCTTCGTTTGGATACTTGAGACAATTTATCTTTATGTATGTTGCCCATTTTTTAGGGCGCTATGGGTAGATATATACCCATACTTATTTTATGTTTTATATTTTGTATGTTATGTTTGTGGTTGTGTTTGTATATTTTTATATAGGTAAAATTTATTTTAGTACTAAAGCTTCCAAAAAGCTTGCATGGAGACAACAAATGGCAAAAATTACGTCTCATCTCGCAAGGAAGTTAAAAATTCCTTTTTCGCCTTTTTTCCATTTATTTTTAAATCTTTTCACATTGAGGACGATGTTAGATTTAAGTGTGTGTGTGTGTGTGTGGGGAAGGGGGTTACACTTGGCCAAACCAAGTCTAAAAGGCGAAATTTTGGAGCAAATTTTATCACAAATATATTTTTGCCGCAATAAAACCATTAGCTTTTTAAATATTTTTGGCAAAGCGAGAAAGTAAGAAATAACGAGAAACATTTGAGTAAGATTAATCCACTTCAAAAGTTAACTAAAAATATGATATGTAATATTGAGATTAACTTTACGCAAAGTATGACGTTTTCACCCAAATTTCCGTCTGTGAGAAATAAGACTTCATGCAGATATTCAGAAAAATACTCATATATTGGATACTTTTGAGTGAGTCAAGTACTTCTTGCAAGCTTAGAACTTGTCGACGAAAGGCTGCATAAAAAGAAAGGTAATATATTTCCAAAAATCACAACCACATAAACCCCATTCCTACCAAATTAACCTTTCACCGGTATAATTCACCATTGATCTTTTACCGGTAGACCCTAAAGAATTGGAATGCATTCTTTTGATTTCTATTTACTTTGCTTCCTACTGTTCACAAAACTTAGGTTGTCTCAAGAACTTAGAGATATAACTTTTCTCTTTAGCAATGAGGCGAGGGAAAAGTGGCACCAAAAGGAACAAAGGCCACCATTTTGTGAGATTTCCAAAAGCGCAATAAATAGGGCAAAAAGATATGAACGGTATTTGCGCTTCGGAAACTGGTCTCACGAAGGAAGATGTAGAGCAAGTCAAACCCAATCCCCATACGAATATACTGAACTAATGAGGGTGGGGCTATAAGGCTCAAAGCTGAACGATCTATTAGAGTTGGAAGTTAT
Organism: Bidens hawaiensis; assembly: GCF_021521415.1. Classification (NCBI taxonomy): domain Eukaryota; kingdom Viridiplantae; phylum Streptophyta; class Magnoliopsida; order Asterales; family Asteraceae; genus Bidens; species Bidens hawaiensis. The sequence continues at coordinate 62,951 of NW_027497790.1, read as the reverse complement.
GTTCAGAGCAGAGTTGAGGAAGAACTAATCCACATCTTGGATAAAACCGATATTGACGATCTGACCTTAAAAGAGTCATTAGGATTGTAAAAAAAAATGAAAAAAAAGAGAAAATTGCCGATTCACCAAACTCTAGGATGAAGAATGGAGCAAGAATAAAAAATAGAAGACAACTTTGAAGTAAAAGCTCGATTAATCATACCCCTCTGAAAAAAACTGGTTTGCCAAAATACACGACAAAACCTATCACCCAGATACCAAAACTTTGGAAATATAAAATCTTTTGAGGTATGCAGCACTTCATAAACTGGGTAGAGAATTGATCTCTCGACAAGCATATTTTTTGTGAGTCGTATATTGGCTAAGAGTGTTTATACAAACAACATTACATGTATGTCCAGATATAAAACCTAGTGTGTGTGACCATTGTGAGCACGTGACGTTTTTCATAATATGAAGCTCATAAAAATAAACCCTAATTTTAAATATCACTACATATACTTACACATTTTGCTCTTATGGATTATCAAGACTTTCTGAAATTTCTCGGGATGTTTAGCTTTGCTTTACGTGTTGTTCAAAGAATTTGTTCATAGCTTGCTTGAGGTTAAGCAAGGTTCAAGTGTGGGAAGATTTTATGTCTAAGAATTTATACATCTTTTCAGCACTAAAATATCTCCAAATAAGCGTAATATAGGAAAATATATTAGAATAAATAACCACTGATGTTTACAATTTCTAACTATAGGTAAATATAACCCTAGGGAATAAAACAAGCTGATATACGAAGAAAAACATTGATAAATGGTGAAAACAGACTCAACACACTCCATGGTGAATCAAGACATGGTCATGCCTAGAGCATACGAAGTAGAGACAAAAATCAAGAAGCCAAAACATGGCATTGTTAACCAAGACTCACACATGTTATCAAGAACAAGAGGAAAGGAAAAATAGAAGATTCTGAAACAAAACATGGTTATGCCTTCAGTACATGAGAAACGACAAAACTTGATGAAATTTAGACTATTATAGACTCAACACGGGTATGCCTTGCTTAACACGGCCGACTTAACCCATGCTGTATGAACCGATGATGAAGCATTTAATGCAGCGTGACAAAATATTCGTAGTATCATCTTGGTTATTAATGAATCTTAACTAAAGTTTAATATTGATAGTTGATGTGTTTTGATTGTGTCGTAAAATATGATGGATTTAGTTTTCGCACAAGATCGTGTTTCAAACTTATAAAAGTGAATTCTACTAAGACTCACCACACACAAAATAGGCATGTGTACATATCGTATATGTAGAATACTATTGGTAAGAACCAAATATCAATGCGTGGAGAAAAATACTTCTAATAATAAATCTTCATTTTAATTTAATCGGAGAAGATAATCACTTTGGGGTAATTTTTAAACTTTTCAAGAATAATATATATATATATATATATATATAATACAGGTGAACAAGAAGAGAAATTCTAAATGAGTAAATCAATTATATGAATATAACCCTCTAAAATCAAGAATTCACTTCGTTCTTCCTTGATGATTATAAAGTAAATATTTGATAAACTTGCTGTAATAATATATGATAGGATAGTCCCTCATTTCTAAGTGAACTACCCTATGACATAAAATAAAATAGCGTGCGTGCGTGACTTCATGTCTACCACGAGAATGTCAATTTAAGCAAGCATGTAGTTTTAGTAAAGTATAAAGATTAGGATTGATTTCGATTTCTCAAATAACAATTCTAACAATTCGGGTAGTTATAGTTAGTCACACGACCTCCCCTTGGTTGTATTAAGTAGATTATAATTACACATTCCTTTAACATGTGATTTCTTTAACTAGTATGATAACCTAAGCAATCGTGTTAACAATGTTATTTTAAAATTATCAAAACTAGAAAAATAGATCATAGCTTATTTCTCATAAAGTACAATATAAGGATCCATGCTTTATCTTAGATAAGTTATCAAGATATTCTTTTACCATTTCTAGTTTCCAAGAACATGAGTGAATCATGAATGAGTGTTAATCATTAATCTTGATTTGTTGAATTAATGTGATAAAACATTTCTCATCAAAAGATAATTGAAAAATAATCATGTACTTTAACTACTTCACATATTTAATATAATTATCAAGTAAAACAAAGCTTCTTTATAGAGATTAGATTGTAAATGGAGTTTTAGCTCATGATGAGCATAGTTATGAACATTAAATGATATGAAGAAAACAAACACATGATTAAGCTAGAACAATATAATCAAATATGGATGAATCTTTCTTCTTTAATGGTGATGGATGATGATGATGATGGTGGTGGTGGATGATGATGATGATGACCTCCAAGCCTTTAAACTCTCCACAAGATCTTCAATATGAGTGTAAAGTGGGTGTTTTATAAGTGAAACCTGTATAGAATTCTTCTCCAAGCACACCAATTGAATGCAACATTCACATCTATTTATAGGCTGTCTGGGCACTCAAGCATGGCCTCGTGTCTGCTGAGGCACGCCCTCGTGTTCAGCTTTCCAGTCGCATTAAATGCTCTGTCATATCGTACATGTTGACTCACCACGGGGGCGTGTTTTGTGAGGCACGTCCCCATTTTTTTGGGTGTCTGTTATATATTCTATTGTCTTTTGTGGAAACGTGACCATGGCCCCATGTTCCCTAAAGTACGTCCCTGTGTCCAGCTGTCCAATATTTTGTCTTTTCTTGTAGATTTTCGTTTTTTCTTACACAGGAAAGCATGGGGGCGTGTTCCATGAAGCATGGGGGTTTGTTTTGCTGTTTTCTTTGATTTTCTTTGTATTTTCATTCATTTCTTCGTTTGAGGCTTGGATATACCTGAAAATATATTTTAACACGATTAGTAGTTACTTGAACTATATTATATGATAAAAGTTGCAGTTTTTAAAGATTATTTAATGCTTAGAAGATGCATAAATTTAAAAATACATCAAACATCCCCACACTTGAACCTTGCATATCCTCAAGCAAGCTAATCATGAATATTCTGTAAAATATCAAGTTAGGATCATAACTTATGCATCCCCAAAAGAGCTCCGAGAAAATGGGAACAAAATAACCAACTTTAAATCATAGGAATATATGTAGTGATATATAAAAAGGTGATTTGTTTTTTTGAGCTTCTATTTATGCAAAACGTCACGTTCTCACAATTTTCACACACTCGGCTTTATATCTGATCATACATGTGATATATGTATATGAACATTCTTATCCAAAATGTGACATGTGATAAATAAGCTTGTAACGAGTTCAAATATCCTCATTCGTGAAGGGCTGCATAAATCAGAATGTAATAGGGGTTGGTGGTTGGTTTTGTGATAGTAGGGATTTGGTGTTTTGTGGTGGTTCAAGGGTTAAGGTTAATGATGGTGAATATGGTAAATACAACTTATGCTGATTATCGGGAGTCTCAAAATGTCTTCAATGGTCTAGCTAATTTTCTCCCGATTTTTTTTTCTTTACAAACCTAGTGACTTTTTTAAGGTCAGATCGTTAATACCAGCTTTGTCAAGGATGTGGATTAGTTCTTCCTCAATCCTATTCTGAATATAACTTTCAACTCTAATGGATCGTTTGACTTTGACCCTAATAGCACTCACCCTCATAGTTCAGTATATTCATACTGAGATTGAGTTTGACTTTTTCTACATCTTCCTTCATGGAACCAGTTTCGCATCCTAACCATCGCCCGTATCCTTTTGCTCTTCATTTCAATGCGCTTTTGGAAACTCCACAAATGGTGGCCTTTGTTCGTCTTGGCACCACTTTTTCCTCACCTTATTGCTAAAGCGAAAAATTCTCCCTAAGTTCTGGAGGCAACCTAGATTTTGCGAAATGTATGCAGCAAAGGAAATTGAAATCGAAAGAATGCATTCTAGTACTTTGGGGTCTGACGGTAAAATATTTGTGTTGTGATTAATCGGTGAGAGGAATAAAGTGGTGAGGTAAAGTTTTTGGTTTTGTGTTGCAATTTAGAGAATAGTTTGAGGAAATTGTGATACTATAACCTTCTTTTTTATACAACGCTTCGTGCGGTCTTGAAAAGAATACTTGAGACAAGTTCTTAATCACACGAAACATATGACTCACTCAATGCTTCCAAAAAAATATACATATGGCATGAGGATTATCTCACAATAACGGAGGGATTGTGTATAAACGCCATATTTTGCCTAAATTTCTTCTCACTATTACAAAACTTCTTTTTACTTTTTTTGGTTGTAGTAGATTTTTAGTTGGTTATTTGCAAAAAAAAAAAAACAAAAAAATCTTGGATTTAATTTTGGTTTTGTCAAAAAAATAGTCTTTGTCTGCTACAAAAATTTGTTATTAGAGAATTTTATAATTAGTTGAACAACCAATTGATCAAGTAATTCCCCTCCTCACACTTGAATCTCACACTGTCCTCAATCAGAAAGATTCATAAAATGATTTATATGAAGTATGGAGGGTAAATGTAAAGGAAAGCAACTTCCCAACGGGCTAACGAAATTTCGACAGTTTTTCGTCCGTTTTCCTGTAGTGTAACTAAAATATAAAATCTACACAAAACCAACAAACAACCAAACATAATAATACTGAAAAATGGATGTGGAATCAACCACATCCTGTCCTAAACGGGCCCGATAAGTTATAAGTCTAATGGCTTGGTATAACCGGCCATAAAAACCAACATACAAACAAAATAAAAATGTCTGAAACAACCATAGTGTAATAATAATAATGTTATGAAATTCTAGCACCCGCCCTTATGCCCGTGCCTACCGTTACCACTGCTCGTTAATTACAGGGATGTGTCAGGTCAAATGGTCCCCACTGACGGTCCATGCGCTCACCCAGCTGATGTATCTCTCGCCTCGTGTCTGCATACTCTGCAGCACGCTGTGCGTTAGATGCTGCAATCTGTCCTGATAACTTATCAATGGAAGCAGAAGTGTGAGCGTGATAGCGGTCGATAAGCCCATACAGCCCCTCAAACGAGTACTGGCTTTGATGTGATGAGCTGGAGCCGGCGGCTGAAGAGGATGGCCTCCTTGCTGGGAGTATGTGTGGAGACGGGCCTGTCGGGGTGGTGATCCTGTCCTTCTCTCGGGTATGTCATGTATGGTCATCTCTGATGGGTTGTCAGGATCCCAAATCTGGTTATAGGCATACTGGAATAGCCACTTTTGTGGGTTTCATGAGATTTTCCGAACCATTTTCATACTCATACAAAGGCTAAGATCAAGTGGTACTGGTATTGGGCTCTTTGTTCCATCTAAATCGGTACGGTAGGTTCGGTATAGCTTGTATATCCAAGCTCCACCAAAGATCGTGGTAATGAGCTTTTTCGCGTTCCCGTTAGTCTTGAAAACATGGCAGAATAGGTATGTGATGTTGCATGCTACCTCGTTCTTGATATAATACAGGGCCCACATATCCCTTAAGCTCATAACCCCCTCACTTTGGCCACGTTGTGTAACCGTGTGACTCAGCAAGCGACGAATATATCGAAACAGCGGGCCGCGAAGAGCTGTACTCTTGGCGTTGCTTGGAATATTCGGTTCATCCCATAACCGAACTGTTCCCATGCCTCCATCATTGTGTTTTCCAGTTCATCAGCTTCCTGATCATCTTCGTCTGAGAAAGTTGTGGCTACCTCAAACCACAAGGCAGTGTCAGTTTCCGCAGATGAGTCACTGAAGTGTTGTACCACTCACCCCCAATGCGGAGCTGAATAGCATTGCTGTCCCACATATCCAGGTTCTTTGTTTTTATCAAAAACGAAGCTAAAAATTCTTTAGTCAATTCAGTCACCGATCTCCCCCTCTCGCCGAAAACACGTGCCCACGGCCCTTTTACAAGACTTTGATATATACCGAGTTGGTTTACTTCCCGCAGTGTTTAAGTTTATGCATAGAAGTTTCGCTCTAGTTCTCGATTAGCCGTATATTCCAACCTTTAATGGGTTGTCTCATCTCGCATTGTGTTTTTCGGAAAGATGAGGAAAGCATGAGTGTCATCCCCATATTCAACCAACTGGAATTTTAAACGAGATTAAATAAATAATCACATAGTTTAAACTGAAAATGTGGAACAGACTCAAAAACACGTCCCCGTGTTACTTAAAACATGGCCCCATGTTTTGGGATTTTGACATATTTGACCAATTTTGACCATAGTTGACCTAGGTTGATTTGCAGTTGACCATGGTAGCTTGTTTTGCAGAAACAGCGCCCGTTTTTTTAATCTGAATTTCAAAATTTGATGATTCGAACTTGCATTTCAACCTGGTCCTAAGAATTATCATCCGGGTTCGATTTATATGGTATCGACACCCCCTGTCGGTTGGTTTATGGGAAAGGATGCCATTTACCTATGGAACTTGCCCATCGTGCTTTATGGGCCATGAAAAATCATAATTTAGATTATGAATGTGTGTCGGCATATAAAGATAGGATGAAACAAGTGCATGATGCCAAGATTAAGAGAAAAACTTTGAAGAACGGCAGCGAGTCTGGTTGTACAACTCGAGAGCAAAGTTGTTCTCGGGCAAGTTAAAGAGTAAATGGATGGGATCGTATCAGGTGAAGCGTGTCGGCCCGTTTGGCGAGGTTGAAATTGAAGACTTTGGTGATCATCTAAGGAAGGTGGTGAATGGGCATCGGTTAAAACCGTATCGTGAAGACGCGGATTTAAAAAAGAGAATACATGAGTCGGTGGTGAGCTTTATAGCTACCTCGCTGACATATTCAGCCGACTGTTAAGAGCCAGGTAACGTCGAGCTGTAAACTTTAAATTCAGCTTTTACAGTTGACTCCTCCTCGGTTAAACTGGTTTTGGTTTCTGTTAGGTGGTAGGTTATTTTGAGGAGCTGGTTGTTCTTGGTTATTTGGTTGGTCTTGGTTATGTGGTGGGTAGTAATTCGGGTCTATGTTGTTTCGGGTACTCGTGGTTTCTGTTTTAGGCACTGTGGTTTCTGGTTTTCGGTCTACCTTGGGTTTCTGAGCTGCTTGGTTTATTTTTGTAGTTTTCTCAATTTCTGGATCAAACTGTAGCGGCTCTTTCTCGCGGGAATATCTCGTCTGTATTAACCTGTAAAGTCACCTGCACAAACAAAAACACTAACGCCCGCGAAAAATCAACGAAGAAATAATAAAAACAAAAACTAAAAACTAAACTAAACTAGCACTTTGCACATTGATTCCTCAGCAACGGCACCATTTTGATGTAGATGTCGTGCTCCAATAAAAAACAACTATTTTTAAGCTTAAATACCTATAACTAGTACGGGTAAGTAAGGTCGTCTCCACAGAGAATCAGTGGAAAGTGCAAGTGAAACTCACAATTTTATTATTAATTAACTAAAGTGGACAGACGATGTCATGCGGTTAAAAGTTGTTTGTAAAACAATAATTATGAAAATAACCAATCTCCGAGTTTCAGGTTTTGAAGCAAGTTAGACAATTGATAAACGCATTTGGATAAATTCTTGTTATTATATGTTAACCAAAAGACTTAATATTTGGCTATGTTGAATGTCAGAACTTAATCCAAACTATTGACACAGCTTAATGAAAATCTAGTTGATTATCAGTTTTAGGTTTTGAAACACAAACTCAATATTATGGTTAATGATAAATGGTTCAATGATGAAAAGAACTCAATCCTAATTTTTGATGACCACAAATCGATTAACTTACAAAAGATTAAGCAATAAATTACTAGAAAAATATTTAAGAACACATACAAATATAAAGAGTTGATCAGCCGAATGATTAACCAAATGTAAATCCAAAGTTAAAGTTTAGAATACCAAAAATTGAACGTACAACTTAACCCTACACCCGAAGATGGTTATGAAGTCTTTAGCCTTGCATCTCGATATTGATTCCCTTGATTATGATGTTGGAAAATGATTGCATGAGTGAATATGGAGATTAAGAGGTGTTGTGATAGTGAAAGATGGCCTCCCAATCTTCCCTAAGTGGTAGAGAATGAAATAAAAAAACTTAAAACATACGAGGATACACAACATAGACACATATTTTTACCCACACATCACATCCCCACACTTATCATTTGCTTGCCCTCAAGCAAACTCTCATACAACACATACACCTCGATCGATGGTTCGTCAATTATCAGTATTAATACTAGTGAGGCATAAGATCATACCCAATTCCCAAGAACTGACACTGTGAAGGTTGATAACCCACCAAATAATGTAATGATACATGTTAAAACTATGGAACTGCCCAAACGAGTGTACTTTGTTTCTGGTTAAGCCACACATGTCCATACCCCTCATAATATAACATCTCTCCCTTCGGATAAATATCTGGACCAGCAAAAAATGTGCTAGAATCTCTCTCTTCCCTCTATACCAAGTATGAACACAAAGTAATAAGCTTGAAAGCAAGTCACATCTCCACCCATTACCCACCGGTTGCATAGAGAATAGAACTAAGGGTTTTGCTATGGCTTGGGTTAGGGTGTGGAAGCAGATTTATTTAGTGACTTATGGTGGATGAAACCCAATTTATTCAACAAACAAATAACTCACTCACTATTATTTACAAACGTATTGACTCAAATATTGACTCTTTTTGAGATTTTCATTGATTTTCCAACTTTTTTTTACTGGTAAAACTAACATCAATATATACAAACAACTGACCCGAGATATACATTCATTGTGTACTATGCTTGAAAAATAACTTATATACAACTCTTAACATGTTGGGTTTCATCCATAGGGTTAAAATAAAAGGCCAATGCTAACACGGCTTGAAATGCGTGTTAAAAAGAATAAAGAAAAATGGAAAAGGCAACAATTGGCTCCTAAGGAATAGTGTAGGGTGGGGATTTTTTTTAAGGCCAATATAATGTGGGTTTTCTACAGTCCTATTTCTCTATACAGGTGGTACTATTAAGATCTCGAAATGCATGAGACAACCAAGTACTAGATATCATGGACATACTGGTTACTCTCTATAATGGCACTCATATGACATGTGTATATACTATATACTTATTGTCAACCTCTTTCAGATATGAATCTATCTGATTCAGAAGGGAAGAACTTGTATCAGTATCTCAATTTCAATTCAAACATGGGTTTGATTCACACTCCATGTTCTGAGAAATCTTTACCATCCGAAAAGAGGAAAAAACGGAGTCTTTGAATTTTCCTCTTTTCCTGTCCAAAATCAACGAGTTAATTATACTACCCTTCTTTGGTATATCCAATTCTAGTGAATTTTGTATCATAACACAAGTCTGGTTAAAAACTCCAACCTATTATATGTGTATTATATATAAAGCAAATCTCACACACGTGCCAAAGGAATTAGGCTGCCGATATGAAACATGTGTGCCTATCCACATGACTCGTTATCCCCATCTATACAGTCCATTTTAATTTTCTATTTTTGAAAAACATTTGCATGGGAAGACTTTCGAGAAGCTTAAAAACTGACCATGACCAAAGACCTCTACTTAGCATTAATACTAAGAATTAAGAAGTTACAATTTCGGCTTTTGCGCACAATCAAGCTACTCTAAGGCAAAATTTTCAATTTTTCCATCCCCACACTTGAGATTAACATTGCCCTTAATGTAACCTATAAACCCAAAAATAGATGCAAAACATGGGATGTACACACCAATCACAACCAATTACCAAGTGACTAACCATCCCGAGTTCAAATAGAGTTGTACACCACCAAATAAAACACACATAGTTTAAAAATAAACATAAACACCACCATACGACCCCAAAAGTTCAACACACCACCCGACCGCCCATAAACACAAATACAAAAAGTCAACAGAATATAAAAGATAGGGAGAGACACATGGACCTGATCAGCAGATCACCGAGTGCTCCATAATAAGGTGGTTGCGGGCCACCAAAGATGGATCTCATGGTATCCATAACACCAGAGAAGTTAAAAGCATCCAACGAACTGCTCGCACCAATATCACGAGCTGCATCCGTTTGAGGATCCACCCACCTCGAATGATAAATATAAGGTGGTGGATAGTGAACACTCCCATCAAACTGGCCCAGAGTCGTGTAGTCAATCATTGGTGGATTATCCACCACAAGCTCACCCCGATGCCATACCTTATGTGCTCGACTCTGGCGATCATCTCTGTACCTGTCATTGATCTCTTGCTGCCAACTATATGCATGAGTTTGATTCCACAACTCCATTCGATCATATAACCTCTGAGTCTCCTTTCGCTGCATCTCCGCATTCCGGTTCTGTTGATCAAACATATACTGAAACTCGCCAATCCAGTCACCATAAACGGGTGGCCTCGATGCCTGAAGCCAGTCGGCCATCCGTGAATAAACGGGTGAACCATCTCATGTGGGTGCTTAACCGGGGCCTATTGTGGTTGCCCCGATGAACTTCCAACCTGCCCACTTCCAACTATACCTTGTATAGCTTGTTGACCTCGACTACCAGGAAGAAACACGTAAGGTTCCTCAATCACATTTTCCCCGTCACCATTCTTCAGTATCCTCATTTGTGTCTGAGTGTCAAAGTGTTGGACATACACATATTCCCCCTACTCATGGTAAATCAACCCCTCTTTACACATTTGTTCTTTATCAAAGGGACTGAGGTTCTTTTAAACTGTGGGTGTATCTACTCGAATAGCTCCTTTTGCCTTCAACAGTGCTGGAATTAGTCGACAATGTTGTATGATTAACTTTTCCAACCAAATACCGATAAGAAATCTACGGTTTACCCTTTATCAATGCATATAACACCGGAATTTCCCATTTTTGAATTTTGGTTCTATCACCTCGCCTTGGCATGACATTATGAAGCACCAAACTTAACAATAATCTCACTTACATCTTCAGATTATTCCGAAGCATCGTATGAGCAAACCCCGGTTGGAACAGCTCAAGTTTCATTTTCTCATACATAGGATGTTTATCTGGGTTCAAATACAATTCTTCCTCCGAAGGATACACAATGTCCTATACGATGCAAGGTTTCCATTGACATGACCACCTCTTTGTTTCTTGCTCTCCTACTCAATCTCATCCTCTTTGGCGGATTATTTCCCCAAACAACTTGCAATGATGCAACCCATTCTTGAATAGTGTCCATATAAATTTCCTTAGTCTCTCCATCATAACACTTCAGAGCCGCTTCCCAACCCAAATTGTAGAACATTGTCCCTATACTAAATGGCTTCAACTGACTCTTTGTCACCTGTTTCTCGCAAACAAACCCATCTCTCTTTTGCTTCAATTTAGCTATTTCATCATTCAATAACTCTGCTTGCGAATACAGATCCATCCTTGGTAAAGGACCCACTCCCCAAATCGGCTTAAGGGGAGGTGCCATTCCCTCTTCTTTGTATTGATCTTGCATTGGTTCCTACTCATCCTCATCATCATGTAAAATCAACCTTCCCTTAGGCAAGGGAGGTGGGTCAACCGACGATGAGGCAGCCTTTCCTTTGTTTCTTGTCGGGTGCTTCCCTGTGTCATTAGTCCTTCCCATCCTATACAATCACAAACAAACAAACAAACAATGCAAGTCAACCAAGGTATCCAAAATAACAAATCTCCCCCCCCCCCCCAAAAAAAAAATTTCTTCACACTCGTTGTTGGTTATGGGTATATGACTTGCCACATTAATGCATAAAATATACCACTTCAACTTCACTCTCAAAGGCTTGATATATTCGATTAAACACAGCTTGCTCATATTAATTTTATCAACAGACAACCAAATCTTGGATACAAGCATGGAAGAATCACTCTCATAACAATCCCTAACCTCATTCACCCTATATAATGTAAAAATTGAAACTTTATCAACATACCTCAAGAATCTTCAATAAAAACTAGTAAAATACATACCTTTAGTGATGAAAGAAGTTGCAACAATCTTCAATTACAAGCAAAATCACTTAAATTTGAAAATCCCTAAAATCGGTTCTTAGGGTTCTTCACTCTCCACCACAAGTCCGGAAAAAATCGAGAAGGAATTGATTAAAACCAGCACCACACGTGAATTCCTCCCTAAAATTAGTAAGATTAGAGTCCGGAATCAAAATATTTGATTAAGAATTAAGGGATTTAGTGGATTAGAGATGGATTGTGGTGGGTTTAGTGAGATGGAGAAGAAGAATAAGAGAAGAAGAAGAATGAAAGAGAACGAACAGGGTAAAGAGGTTGGTAAGAGAAGTGGTTAAAATAATTTCTTAAAATAAAATAATTTCTTTTTCGACCCCGACCGTAGGTTACGGCTGAGGCACTGTAGCCTACGGTGTTTTTGTGCTCAGGTGGTGTCGTAAAGCAATGTCTTCAGGCCATAGCTTACGGCCTGGTCGTAGGCTACAACCAGTCAGCCGCAGGCTACGGTCTGGTCAAAGTTAATGTTTTTTTACAACACAAAAGAAAACAAGGAAAACAAGGTCGGGTTGCCTCCCGATAAACGCTGAATTTAAAGTCTACAGCGACGTTACCTGGCCCTTAACAGTCGGCTGAATATGTCGGCGCGGTAGCTATAAAGCTCACCACCAACTCATGTATGCTCTTATTTAAATCTGTGTCTTCCAAATATGGTTTTAACCGATGCCGAATCACCACCTAACATAGATGATTGTCAAAGTCTTTAATTTCGACCTCGTCAAACTGGCTGACACGCTTCACCAGATACGGTTCCATCCATTTACTATTTAACTTGCCCGAGAACAGCTTTGATCTTGAGTTGTACAACTAGACCCGCTGCCCTTCTTCAAAAGTTTTTATTTTAATCTTGGCATCATGCGCTTGTTTCATCCTATATTTGTATGCCGATGCACATTCATAAGCTTCATCCCGCAACTTTTCCAGCTCGCATATGTTCAATTTCCTTTCTTTACCTGCACACTCATAATCTGAATTAACATTTTTCATGACCCATAATGCACGATGGGTAAGTTCCATAGGTAAATGACATCCTTTCCGATAAACAAACCAATATGGGGTGGTACCAATAGGTGTTTTAAAAGCTGAACGGTAATCCCATAAAGCATCATTTAATTTTGTTGACCAATATATTTGATCGGGCATTACCATCTTTTGTAAAATTTCTTTAATTTTTCTATTGGATATCTGCACCTGATCACTCGACTGGGGATGATAAGGTGTGGCAATTCGGTGGTTGACGCCATACCGTTTAAGTAATTTGCCAAAATTAAAGTTTTTAAAATGAGAACCCCATCATTTATAATAATGTGGGGGGCACCAAATCTCGAGAAAATGTTTGGACAAATTTACAAACAACGGCATGGTCGTTTGTTTTGGTGTAGATTGCTTTAACCCATTTCGAAATATAATCAACCACCACCAAAATATAATAATCCCGAAGGAATTTAGGAACGTGCCCATAAATTCAATCCCACAAACATCAAAGATGTCGACAACAAGGATTGGTTGCATGGGCATCTCGTTTCTTCTAGAAATGCTACCTAACTGTTGACATCTCACACAGTTCTTAGCATATTCCGCCGCATATTTAAAGAAACTAGGCCAATAAAAATCACAAGCTAAAATTTTATGACCCGTTTTTTGCCACCTGAAATGTCCACTGCATGAAAGTGAGCGCACGTGTAACAACACACTTATAATCTCCTCATCTGGAATACATCTCCGATAGACCTGATCAGCCCCAATCTTAAATAAGTCTGGCTCTTCCCTCACGTATTGCTTCACCTTAGACATAAAGTGATGTTTCTTCTTCTTTGGCCAGAAGTCTGGAATGGTACCTGCAACAAGAAAATTAATAATATCAACGTACTATGATAAGGTAGAAACATCAAACAGTTGCTCGTTTGGGAATGACTCATTAATAGCCCCCGTGTTTTCTTCCTCTTGACTTGTCAATTTGGATAGGTGATCAGCAACCACGTTCTCACTTCCTTTCTTATCACGAATCTCCACATCGAATTCTTGGAGCAACAAAATCCATTTGATCAAGTGCGGCTTTACATCCTTCTTCTCCATCAAATACTTAACAACGCTGGAATATGAAAACACAACAACCTTGCTCCCACAAATATAAGATCTTAACTTTTTCAATGCATATACTACTGCAAGCAACTCCTTTTCCATAGTTGTGTAATTTATTTGAGTATCGGAAAGGGTTTTGCTCGCGTAGTATATTGAAACGGGTTACTTATCCACCCGTTGACCCAAAACAACCTCAACCGCATAATTACTCGCATCACACATAATTTCAAATGGAAGTGACCAATGGGGAGATAGCAAAATAGGGGCTTCAACCAGTTTGTTTTTAAGAACATTAAAAGCATTTAAAAATCTTTATAAAAAACAAATTGTACATCTTTTAATAGCAAATTACACAAAGGTTTTGTGATGCCACTAAAATTTTTATATGAACTGTCAGTAAAATCTGGCATGTCCCAAAAAAGACCGGATTCCCTTAACATTAGCAAGAGGTGGGAAATTAGATATAACATTAACCTTAGCCCGGTCAACCTTAATCCCCTTACTCGAGATGACATGCCCCAAAACCGTTCCCTCTTGAGCCATGAAATGGCTCTTTTCCCAACTTAAGACCAAATTCGTTTCCATGCATCTTTTTAAAACTTTTGTTAATTCGTTTAAACATGAATCAAAAGATGAGCCGAAAATAGAAAAATCATCCATAAAAAAATCAAGTGATTCCCCGATCATATCTGAAAAGATACTAATCATGCACCTTTAAAAGGTGTTCGGGGCATTACACAAGCCAAAAGGCATTCGTCTAAATGCGAAAGTATCGTATGGACACGTGAAAGTGGTCTTATGTTGGTCATCGGGGTGAATAGCAATTTGATTGTACCTAGAATAACCATCTAAAAAGCAATAAAATTCCTGACCTGATAATTTTTCGATGATTTGGTCAATGAATGGTAGAGAAAAATGGCCTTTGGACGTTGCGGCATTCAATTTCCAGTAGTCAACACAAATTCGCCACCCGGTTACCAGCTGGGTGGCAATTTCTTCACATCTCTCATTAAGGGTTTTCTGAATACCCGCCTTCTTCGGAACTGTTTGCGTTGGACTAACCCAAGTACTATAAAAAATCGGGAAAATAATTCTCTCATCCAACCATTCAAGACTTCTTTCTTAAAAACTTCCTGCATGTTTAGATTCAACCGTCTCTGTGCATCATGTATGAGTTTTACCTCGGGATCTGTGATAATATTATGCTTCACGATAGACGTACTAATTTCCCTCAAGTACGAAATTGTTCACCCAAGTGCCGCTTTACGTTCTTTCAACACATCCATCAATACCCTTTCTTGATCTGACCTGCAACAAATAACAAACTCCTATGTGGCATCTTCTTCATTTTCATGAGGATTCAACTCGTCAATGATTTCAGCTGCAAAGCACTCATCACGCTTCAGAGGGTTAGAAACGTTTAAAAAAACATTTAACCGAAGAATTTTATTCCCGAAATCCATGTCGACTACTCCGGTTCTACAGTTTATTAAAGCATTTGGGGTTGCATCCTCGATCATAACAATCACATCTGTAACAATTCCCCTATGAAGCTTAAGTGTCAAATCGGCCAACACCACAGTGGTGTCAGCTTTTCTAAGTGGACCAAAATCATATTGGTCATAAAAGCTTTCTGGGAGAGTACTCACCCCTGCTCCAAGATCCAATAACTCCCTCGTCATTTTAAAATCACACACTTGAATGGGTATTATTGGTGTTCCCGGATCTTGTAACTTGGGTGGGAGGATTCCCGTCAAAACCAAACTCACATTAGCCGTTAAGTCAACCTGTTTAGGCATTTTGTGAGTTGGTTTCTGAGTACACAAGTCCTTTAAATATTTAGCATATGTGGGGACTTGTTTAATAGCATCAATAAGGGGTAAATTATTTTTTACTTGTTTAAATACCTCCCACATTTCCTCATGTTGTGGGCCCCTCTTTTTCAGTGATAATGTGGCAGGATTCACCAATGCCCGAGGAAACGGAACAGTTTTACCCGTGGGACCCATCTCCTTGGCGGTCGGTGTTTCTTTTCCCTTTACCGATTCGTTTAAGTTTTTATTAATTGATTTTTTCAGTTTATTTATTGGTACAATTTCCATCTCATCATGATTGTTCCCATTTTCACCCAAGTCTTCCACCATTCCTTCAACGAAAGTGGATGGGGGATTCACCCCGTTATCAAAAACCTTACCATTACTAAGGGTACTTACCTGGTTAATGTGGGTGCTCTTTCCACTTGAAGAACTCTTATTTTGATGGCTAGGGTTCTTCAAAGGGTCACTCGGTAGTTTTGATGGATTTCTCTTTTGGTTTGCAATTTCTTCCGCCAATTGATTCACCTATTTATCCCTTGCAGCATTTTCCTTTTCTTGAAGCTCAAACTTCTTATTCAAAGTCTTATTTTGAGCCTCTTTATTTATATTCTGAGTCATATGATATGCCTTCATTTGCTTCAATAACTCCATCACATCCTTAATCGACTTCTCTTTGTTACCCGAAGAATTCCCGTGCCCTAGCTGATTACTCTTTTGATAACCCTTATGGTAACCCCCAGAATCTCTCTGATTATACCCACTCTGACCATTGCCTGAACTATTCCCGTGCTGTTTTTTTGTTAATTGACTGATAACCTGTCTTCTCATAACTGCCTTGAAAATTCGGGTTCGCTGAGTGTTCGGGTTTCCATAGCTGAAATTTGGTTAATTTCGGAGTCCCGGATGATAAGTATTTGAACTCATATTATTGTAATTCCTTTCACCCTGAACATAATTGACCTCCTCTTCCCCGGTCTCTTCATCTTGTGCAACCTCACAACTTGAAACATCATGCCCTAACTCGCCACAACCTTCACATACCGGATACGTTTTTTCCCAATCTACCCGTTGACGGGTGCATCGGAGTATGACTCGTTAGTGAGCTTAAATGATATAAAAATCTATGTATTAAGTGCTAATTTCATGGGAACAAGATAACTATTGTTGTGTGGTTATTTACAGGTATGAGGAGATAGCGGATGAAATCACGAGAACGTGGGAGAGAACGGCGAAGAAAACGGAGTTGAAACGAGAAAGATATGAAGAAAACAAGAAAATGAGAAAGAGCTCCACCGTGGGACACGGTCTGGACCGTGGGCCACGGTTCAATAGACGAAAAATGACAGTTTACACCATACCGTGAGCTTTGGGAGACCGTGGAGACCACCGGGCCACAGTCCGAGAGCTGTAACTTCCGTTTTTCTTTGTTTTTAATACGCTTTTCATTGTCTTTTCACATATCTATCACTAGGAGAAGACCTAGAGGCGATTTTTGGGTCCTAGAACATTATTGTGAGTGTAGTAATCATTAGAGACTTGATTTTGATTCTTATTCATGATTTAATTGAAGGAATGATGAACCGAATTATGCTCGGCTAAATCCCTTTGTGGTTTCCCTCGGATTGTAAGGTTTCTTATGATTGTTTTGTTGAATGTTTATGAAATTTTTGAGATATTAGTTTGATCATATTGATTAAATTATTATGGTGTTGATGTATTGATTGATAGATTATTAGTTTATCATTTTTGTGTTCTAAACCGTCAGTTCTTGGTGCTTTAAGTAATCGAGATTAATCGGGAGGGATTTAGGATTGGATAAACTAATTGGTTTTTGAGTGATTACCTTGCGTTCTATAATCCAAGTACTTGATCTTCAATTATCGCAATCGTTCACATAAATACGAACTTTATTTATTGTTCATCTCAGTTAAACATTAACTGTAACATTCGTGGAAACCTGAAACCGAGGGAAGATATATTTTCTCATATTAGTTAAAACTCGTTTAATTGCTTTAGTTCTTTTTGTTATTCAAAACCAAACAACCAACTCTTTGAATTTACTTTTGAACTTAGTTTAATATAGTTTAATCATAAAGCTACTTAGTAATACATTTTCCACAAACTCCCTGTGTTCAATACCCGCTTACCGCTATCTAATAGTTGTAATCGATTTATTTTTGAGTGAGTCTTCGACCTCACGTCAAATTTTGGCACCGTTGCCTGGGAGTAGTGCGCAACGTGTGTTAGTTTAAGTAGTTTTTGTTTGTTATTTTCGGGTTTGCACTGGATGTGTTAGTGTGTAGGTACCTACAGGTGTATGCATACTAGAGGCTCTAACAGGTCATCACCGTTAGTTATTGATCCCGTGATTGACAGAACACTTCGAAGAAACCGAGTCTTACTTAGGGAGAATAAGCTTCTTGGTTCTCCCACCGCATCAAACAACATGGATTCACCAGTTCCCACTTCGGGTCAAACAATCCCGACTACACCTCCACCAACACCCACCTCCACCGATCACCACTAATATACCTACAGCATCAAGTGAACTCCAACCACCACCCACAACTGAACCCATAGCTGCCCAATTCACCTATGCAACATCATCCACATTGCCACCTATTACCAACCTTTTTCCTACATTTGGTTGTAACGATTCCGACAGAATCAGGTATACCCTAACCGGAATATACTATTTATGTGTTATTTAATAATGAATATATGAGTTACAATGTGTTTATACGAGTATGTATGATTCACAGTACGGATTGTACTCGATTATACAGTTAATCGTATTGGAAATACGATCAACCGATTAACGGTTATTGAAGCCCGAACGAATCGGGGATACATTATAGACGAGATATATAATATATAGTGATGTTTACGAAGTATTAAAGCTTCGGGATAAGTGAATTAAAGCACAGAAAAGCATTTTCGATTTAACGGTACGTCGGTACGTTAAACGAAACCTTTAATACAAAACCGAGCAAGAGACGATCGATCAAGCCGAAAAAGATGCGTAATTATTAATAATATGATGTTCTAAGTTAATGAAAGTCATGGTTTAAGTTTTTGAAGTTTTTAAATCGGTTTTATATAAATTTCATTTTTAAGCCGAAAAACGACCGTTTTAGCCTCGTTTTAAGCCGAATTAAACATTAAACCGAAAAACGAACTGAACCAGATTATCCAAAACATTATCCGGATTACGAGAATCTGAATATGTGGCTTAAGATGGAGATGTGGGTCCCACCCCACCCTCCAAATGGTCCGATCGGAAACAAGGGTTTCCATACCCTTATTATTTTCTTTTTTTCATCCAACACATTCATCAATCTTCCAACTCTCTCTCAACCTTTGAACTAAAACCCGAGATCCTAGCAAGAAAACCGAGGTAAAGATCGTGTTATGTACGTGTTTATCTTCGTTTCTTGAGTTTAATTTCAAGAAAATGAGGTTTCAAGTGAAAAAAGGGTGAAAACCCGAGATGAAACCGATTCTTGCATGATCAAGTGATGTATACGGGTTATACAGGGATCTTGGTCCAAGAAAGGAGTTAAACGAACCAAAAACGAATTTTTACGGTTAAATCTTTGTTTTTATATCATAACCGAAACCATGAAAGAAATGGCTTGATTGTGGGTGTAACTTGGTTGGTGTGGTATCCAGTTGATAGCAAAGGCTAGAAAGCGAGATCCTTGCGATTTGAAGCTAGAAACACAAGGTAGTTCGGTTTTTGTGTGATGATTAAGTTTTGGACAGATTGTGACTCGTTTAGAGTTACATCATGAAATTTTACAGAGGTGTTAGATATATGAAAATATGAGTTCTGTGAATTTTTGGTAATTTTTGGACAAAGGATGAATATTTGGTGAATTTAATGCTCGGTTTTGGCCAAAAATGGTGAAAAATAGTTAAATATCAATAATAATTCTGGAAAATTTCAGATAAGCTTTTTATAACATGTATAAGTCACACACAAAATTTGGCGTCAGTTGGAGAAGTCTAAGTAGGCTTTTCAGTTAAATGAGTTCTAGGGTTTTCTAGCTCGGTTTTAGTGAAAATGGCATGTAAAACGAGATTTTGGTTCTGGAAAAATTACAGGGGACTATGTCGATGGCAGGGGTCATCCAAGAAAAATTTGGGATTTTTCTAAGATCGTTTGGTATTTACGACATATTTAGTGTTTAAATGGTGTTTAAAAATAGATAAATAAATTTTAAATATAAAAATTAATTCTGGAAATATTTTTATAAAAGTCCCCACTGTCAAAAAGTGATTTGTGCAAAATTTCAAGATCCGAGTCTAAACGGATAATTATTTGTGCTAAAAAGAAGATAAAAACAAACTTTTAAAGCTTAAAACGCGTAAACCGGTAAAGTTCGCATAAGCGAGCTGACTGGTGTATAAAAACCCTAATAATGGACTATTTTCATATAACTAAGCTAAACAAGTAAAAATAAATCATCCGAAAATAATTCGGATGATTTGAGTAATTTTTACCCGATTTAACAGTTTCCGGTGCGCTAAAGACGGAAACGGGTCCCGCGGCCAATCGGGGCGCCTAAACCGAGCTCTAATTTCACAACTTTAAATAAAATATCAGTCAACCACTATTTTCGGGTCGTGTGTGACCAAACTCATTTTTGAAACGTAAAAACGGACAACCGTGCTAGGCACGCAAATCGGGGAAAACAAAATAATAGTAATTTTGACTGTTAAACTCTAAACGAATCACAATCTGAGTCCGGAAAAGTGTTTCTGGGTTAAAGTTGTATTAATAGTGATTGTATAGTAACGAACTTAGGGATCGTATTACAGATCCGGGCTAATAGCTGGTGTACTGTGATACCTACTTGTTGCGATAAGGTGAGTTTCACGAGCCCCTTTTTCCTGAATTGTTTTTAAATATTTTCCCGGGGCGGAAAGCATGTTGTTACTAAAATGTTTAAGTACATACTGAACGCATGGATTTGCATGTATTTATATTTTTTTATTGTACGGGAATCGTACGGAAATGTACTAAGATGGTAATTGTCTGAGTTACTAACATTGTAAGGCCCCGCAACACGAGTGATTAACTGAAAGCCGGTAGAGTGTGGATAGTACTATTGGTCTGACAAACCCAACTGGTCCGGCATGGAATTGCTGATGTTTCCCAGCCAGTTGCATATGTCTATATTGGGTGTTATATTTATTTTGCTATGTAATGTTAGGCATAGCGGTTTGGGGCAGGTTCGTGGGCGGAGTATGCCACGGGGTTGTGTGTGATAGTCAGAGGTTTCACTTGTGGGCTCAGCATAATTACATCGCTAATATATGATTTATCATAGTGATTTGTCAATGTTTATTTACATTAGTGAAACTCACCAACTATTCGTAGTTGACCCGTTTTCTTTCCATGCTTTCTAGGTACTCCCAAACTGGAATAAGTGCTACATACTTGATGATGCGTGCTTTTTGTGGAAGCTTAGTGATCATTTTGTATTAATCATGTTAATGTAATGTTGGTAAAACTTATGTGCTATCGCCTAGACGGTAACTAAACTCGGAACAATGTAATATGATGTGAATTAATGTAGTGGTGTTTTCTTTATAAGCAATGCTGTTGATATCAGATGTGTCTGTTGCATCCCGTTTATGTTTCCGCTGCGGTTACGGGGTGTTACATTGGTGCATCGTTATCTCAACAACATCAACAACCAACCTTTCAACCATCACAATCAAGCTACCAATATCAACCCCAACCTTTTATGCAACATTCAAGAACACAAGGTGACGGATACGGATATGGGTTTGATAGTGAATTTGAGGGGTATGAAGTGGAAGGTTATTACATGGGAGGTGATGGATGAAAAATGGTAAATCCGGGAACTTTTGGTTATGGTCAATGGCAACAACCGCAAGAATTGCAAGAGCTTAATCGACAACAACCACCGCCGGTTGTCCAACAACCCGTTCAATAACCACCAGTTATACAACAAGCTCAACAACAACAACCGGTTGTTGTGAATCAACAAGTTCAACCGCCACCGATTGTTCAACAACCCCAAGGGCAACCCCAAGAACAACAATTCCAACCACAAATGCCCCAACCACAGTTTCAAAAACAATTTGCGCAGCCAAGGCCCGTTTATAGGCAAATGGGTCAACCAAGAGTACCAATAGGGGTACCAAGAAGGCATGCAAGGGAGATGGTAAGGAAGTTTGAAGCCCATTTCTGACCCATAATTACTAATAATCCGTCTCCGGTGGTTATCCCTATCAATCATCAAGGGAGGACATTTGAAGTAAGAACCAATTTCCTTCAAAGTCTTCCGAAGTATAAAGGTCTAGCAACGGAGGAACCTTACTTCCACTTGGAGGCATATGACTCCATTTGCAACACAATTGGGGGTCAAGGTTTTACATCGGATGATGTTAAATTGGTTCTATTTCAGTTTTCATTGGAAGACAAGCCAAAGAGATGGTTTTACACTTTGCCTTCCGCGCCTATTTATACTTGGGCCGAAATGCAACAAAGATTTTTAGAAGAATTTTACACGGCCCAAAAGACCAATGATGAGAGAAGAAGTTTAAGAACCTTCCAACAAAAATCGGGGGAAATGTTTCATGAAGCATTCGAGAGGTTCAATATGATGATAAAAAATTGTCCTCATCATGGTATTACACTTTGGGAATTGTTAAATGCGTTTCATGAGGGTTTGAGTATGGAGAATGAACGGGATTTGCGGTCGATCACTAATGGTACATTTGGTACCAATTATGAACAAGATGATTGGGCGTATTTGGAACAAATGGCGGTTACTTCAAAGAGAAAGGCCCAAAATGGTAGAAGAGCAAGACCAGCGATTGGTAGACCTCAAGTGCAAGCTGTGGAAGAAAGAAATGTACAAACCACTAATCAGGTAATTGATGTTTGTACAAATTGTAGCGAGTTGGGTCATGCTTCGGAGGTGTGTGTGGTAGGTCAAGCACCGATGGAAGAGGTGAATGCACTTCAAGGGGGAGGTGGTAGGAATTACAACATGAACTCCAACACCTACCACCCCGGGTTGAGAAATCACCCGAATTTTCGATATGGAAACCCGGCCACTCAATCTAACCCGAATTTTCAAGGAAATCAAGGCAATTATGTTCCTCGCCAACAATATAATAACCAAGGTAATTTTCATGGTGGGAATAATCAAGGGTTTCAAGGTCAATGGGGTGGTGGTCAAAGTGGGTCCTCGAGTCAAAGTTCATAAAGTGGGAATGAAGTCATGGACATGCTTAGAATGATGCAACAAGACATGAAAAAGAGGAATCAACTTGATGAGGTGCGCATGCAAAAGGATGAAGTCCGTAAAAAAGCCATTCAATCATTATCCACTCAAATGGGTCAACTTGCAACCGATGAGGCGAATTTGAAGAAAAACGGCTCGAGCTAAAAGAATGGAAACAACGTGCATATCAACGAGGTAAGTCTTTTATCTAATTTTGAAATTTCTACTGTTCAAGTTGATCCAACACCACAGTTTGTTGAGGGGGTGGTGAAAGATATTAGTGATGAGATTGAAAATGTGGGTAATTATGAAACAATTTTCAAAATAACTCTGAATTACAACCGAATAAAACATCTTTTTGTGAAAATTGTTCTTGTGATAAATGTTTAAATGACAAATTAACCAAAATAATGGATGAGAGGGTTGATAATAATATTATCGCGAGTAAACTTCAAGACCCAGGAGTGCCCATTTTATCAATCCAAATTGGAGAATTTAAAACTGATCGGGTACTGCTAGATCTTGGAGCTTGTGTTAGTATCATGCCCGGTAGTTTATATGATCAGTATGAGTTTGGTCTGCTACAAAAAGTAAAAACCACCGTGGTATTAGCGGATCAAACCCATACACTTCCCCAAGGCATGATATATAATGTGATGGTACGTGTGGAGGATTTCTGTTTCCCAGTTGACTTTTTAGTGCTTGATTACGCTGAAAATGTAACTATCACGCAAGCCACAATCATATTGAGTAGACCCTTCCTTGCCACTTCACTTGCAGTATTGATTGTGCTAAAGGGACATTGGGAATTAAATTTGGGAAACGTTATAAACGGTTATTATTATTTGAAAATACTACTGACACTCTTGTTGACAAGGAAAGCCTGAAGTCGGATTTTTTTAACAAGTGTGTATCCTTGAGCAAGGACCACATGAAAGTGGAGTGTTTTGTGATTGACAGGTTAGTTGAGAAGAAAGATGTAGAGCATCAACAGAGTGAGAAGGTGGCAGAAAAAGGTGGCCGACCAAGGAAGGCGAAAGTGAGACATCCACCTAACCTAAATGATCCAGGGTGGAGATTGAGGATGTTTGGGCCCGATCGTGGTTTTCCAGAAGATTGGCAATAATTGCTTGAAAAAGAGTGTGCTGATAACGAGAAGGCTGCACGGGAGTGGGCCAGTCACCCACCTTGAATGTCATAAAGTTTCAAAACAGGTGTTAATTGTACATTTTGTATATTTTTTTTTATTTTGCATTATAATTTCTAGTTTTTTTGTTATTAATGGTATTTTAAGCATATCATCTTAGCAAGAACCAAGTGTGGGGAAATTCTTATGGATTTCTCTTCGACACTGTGTTAGGTGTAGGGTAATTTTCATATTTAAAAAAATTTTAAAAAATAAAAAACTCATACATTAGGGACAATGTATCCCAAGTGTGGGGATGAAAAAATTTCGTTGTTTTGAAAATTTTTCGTTTGATCTAAAAAAAATAATAAAAAAATCAGAAAAATTTTAAAATTTTAAAGAAACCGGAATTGTTGGTATGATTGGTGGTTATAAGTTGAAAATGAAAAAAATTTGTTGTTAAGGTGTTGCTTGGGGGCAAGCAACGGTTAAGTGTGGGGATGTGATGGGTGCATCGGAGTATGACCCGTTAGTGAGCTTAAATGATATAAAAATCTATGTATTAAGTGTTAATTTCATGGGAACAAGATAACTATTGTTGTGTGGTTATTTGCAGGTATGAGGAGATAGAGGATGAAATCACGAGAATGTGGGCGAAAACGGCGAAGAAAACGGAGTTGAAACTAGAAAGATATGAAGAAAACAAGAAAATGAGAAAGAGCTCCACCGTGGGACACGGTCTGGACCGTGGGCCACGGTTCAACTGACCAAAAATGACAATTTACACCGTACCGTGAGCTTTGGGAGACCGTGGAGATCACCGTGGCCCACGGTGGTCACCGTGGGCCACGGTCCGAGAGCTGTAACTTCCGTTTTTCTTTGTTTTTAATCCGTTTTTCATTGTCTTTTCACATATCTATCACTTGGAGACGACCTAAAGGCGATTTTTGGGTCCAAGAACATTATTGTGAGTGTAGTAATCATTAGAGACTTGATTTGATTATTCATGATTTAATTGAAGGAATGATGAACCGAATTATGCTCGGCTAAATCCCTTTGTGTTTTCCCTCGGATTGTAAGGTTTCTTATGATTGTTTTGTTGAATGTTTATGAAATTTTTGAGATATTAGTTTGATCATATTGATTAAATTATTATGGTGTTGATGTATTGATTGATAGATTATTATTTTATCGATTTTGTGTTCTAAACCGTCAGTTCTTGGTGCTTTAAGTAATCGAGATTAATCGGGAGGGATTTAGGGTTGGATAAACTAATTGGTTTTTGAGTGATTACCTTGCGTTGTATAATCCAAGTACTTGATCTTCAATTAACACAATCGTTCACATAAACATGAACTTTATTTATTGTTCATCTCAGTTAAACATTAACTGTAACATTCGTGGAAACCTGAAACCGAGGGAAGACATATTTTCTCATATTAGTTAAAAACTCGTTTAATTGCTTTAGTTTTTTTTGTTATTCAAAACCAAACAACCAAATATTTGAATTTACTTTTGCACTTAGTTTAATATAGTTTAATCATAAAGCTACTTAGTAATACATTTTCCACAAACTCCCTGTGTTTGATACCCACTTACTGATATCTAATAGTTGTAATCTGTTTATTTTTGAGTGAGTCTTCGACCTCACGTCACCCGTTCCTTGCACACCTACATCCAACAACCTGTCCATCTTCTTTTCCAACCTATCCATTCTGTCATCTGAATGATGACTGTCAACCACCTTTACAACCGCTCTTTTGGCAATCATGTTCGACTACGCCTATCACTTCGAATTATTTGTGTGTCTTTCAAGATGCCCCCGATCCACATTTTCATCGTTTGTAAGAAAATACCCATAAGTTGTGTCTTGGAGGTCTCGAACATCATCATTAGGGAGACTATCGTGGAATTCCTTTATCAATTCCCATAAGACAATTCCATGATGAGGGCAAGTCCTCAACAATAGTTTAAATCTATGAAATGTCTCGTAGAAGGTTTCACCTGTGCGTTGCTGAAAATTCCGAATGGCGTTTTGGGCTTGGCTGGTTCTCTGTGGCGTATAATATTCATTTAAAATTTGTTGCGCCAAATCCCCTCAAGTATAGATACTAACTGAAGGCAAAGATAAGAACCGCTATTTCGTTGCTCCTTCAAACTAAAGTGGAAAATGACCATCTTTACTTATTTCGCGGTAAAACATTGACTTGAGATAAGTGCAAAGATCAAGTTAAAGTCATTCAAGTGCAGATATGGTTCCTCAGTATCTTTCCCATGAAATGACTGTAACCCCGTTAAACTGCTCTGTCTCACCAAAAAAGTTCTTCCGTTTCTGACCGGAATAATGATCGGTAGAGGGTTCGTGGCCACTTGTGGGATGAAGTGAATTTGAACTCCCCTGATTGGTAGTGGGACATATGCTCTCGGTACTCCATCATCAAACTTATAATACGATATCTTTTGTTCAAGGTTATGCTGACGTCTCTGTGCTCGATCTTGTGGATTCTCTGGATGATTTTGTCGAACTTCCTGGTCATTCTGAACATTTTGCTGCTAATACTGACCCCCATATTCATCCCTAAATTCTTCATCATCATCATAATCGAACCCCGCATCATCCCTTATATGCCAATTTTCAACCCGTACATGAGCCTGGTTAATCCCGGGTCTTTCCTCTTTAAACACATCTTATCTTTGACGGTTTAGTGGGGCGGATCTGATTGACAAGTTGTCATAAATATTAAAATACCTCATGTGGTTACGGTTGACTCCTCCTCGGTTAAACTGGTTTTGGTTTTTGTTATGGTTAAAATTTTTATTTCGGTTAGGTGGTAGATTGTTTTGAGTAGCTGGTTGTTCTTGGTTATTTGGTTGGTCTTGGTTATGTGGTGGGTTGTAATTCGGGTCTATGTTGTTTCGGGTACTCGTGGTTTCTGTTTTAGGCACTGTGGTTTCTAGTTTTCGGTCTACCTTGGGTTTCTGAGCTACTCGATTTCTTTTTGCAGTTTTCTCAATTTCTGGATCAAACTGTAGCGGCTCTTTCTCGCGGGAATATCTCGTCTGCATTAACCTGTAAACTCACCTGCACAGACAAAAACACTAACACCTGCGTAAAATCAATAAAGAAATAATAAAAACAAAAACTAAAAACTAAACTAAACTAGCACTTTGCGTGTTGCTTCCCCGGCAACGGCGCCATTTTGATGTAGATGTCGTGCTATAATAAAAAACAACTATTTATAAGCTTAAATACCTATAACTAGTACGGGTAAGTAAGGTCGTCTCCCCAGAGAATCAAGAGGTTAAAAGTAAGTAAGTGCAACTGAAACTCATAATTTTATTATTAATTAACTAATGTGAACAGACGGTGTCAATCGGTTTAAAAGTAGTGCGTCAAACAATAATTATGAAAATAACCAATCTCCAGGTTTAAGGATTTGTAGCAAGTTAGACAATCGATAAAAGTATTTGGATAAATTCTTGTTATTATATGTAAACCAAAAGACTTAATATTTGGCTATGTTGAATGTTAGAACTTAATCCAAATTATTGACACAGCTTAATGAAATCTAGTTGATTGTCAGTATTAGGTTTTGAAACACAAAATCAACATTATGGTTAATGATAAATGGGTCAATGACGAAAAGAAGTTAATCCTATAGTTGATTACCACAAATCGATTAACTGACAAAAGATTAAGCAATCAATTACTAGTAAACTGTTTAAGCACACAAACAAATATAAAGAGTTGATAAACCAAATGAGTAACCAAATCTAAATCCAAAGTTAAAGTTTAGAATACCAAAAATCCAACGTACAACTCATCCCTACTCCCGAAGATGGTTATGAAGTCTTTAGCCTTGCATCTCGATCTTGATTCTCTTGATTATGATGTTTGAAATGATTGCATGAGTGAATATGGTGATTAAGAGGTGTTGTGATAGTGAAAGATGGCCTCCCAATCGTCCCTAAATGGTAGAGAATGAAATATAATAGACCTTAGGGTTTATACCTCTTAAATATGGAATGAAAATATCAAAACCGGTTTTCCGTCAGGCCTGGTCGTAGCCTACGGCCAGGGGCCATAGGCTACGGCCTGATTGTACCGCCTTACGGCACTCCTAAGCCGTAGGCTACGCCCAGGAGCCCGTAGCCTACGTCTGCTGCTACTGCTCCAACATGCCATTTTCCGTTTTTTTTATTCTCGAACGTCCTGTTAAGCTCCTAATCACTTATCTTCGTATAATCTCGATTTCTTCATCCTTAACACTCCAAATTAGCTCCATTAAGCTCTGCTCACCTGTAAACATAAAAACACTCAAAGTACTTGTATTCGATATATAAAAACACTTAAAACATACGAGAAAACACAAAATAGACACATGTTTTTACCCACACATGAGAATCCGAATGATTTTCTTTCAAGAATCCCTTCGATCCTATGTACTATTCGGATCGAGCCAATTTTAACAAAGCAAAACCCTAGATTATAACAATTAAATGTGTTATTACTCGGGTTTTGACCACATTCGGATTTGGGGCTCAAATTCAACCTGATTTTGACTTAGAATGGTCAGTTAGAACCCTAGAATCATTAAATTGGCATACCTTTGTGTTGAAATCGAAGGATTGAAGCAAGGATTGAAAAGAAATGGCGTTTGGTCGCTGGTCTTTTGAGCGAGGCGGTTTTAATTTTTAGGGTTGAGGTATAAAAAAATGGGTTTTTTATTAGAACTCCCGTAACTGCATTGTTCACTGGGGCACGAACCCTTGTTTCCTGAAGCACGGCCCCGTAACTGCATTGTTCACTGGGGCAAGAACTTTTTATTTATTTTGAAATTTTACGAGTTGAGCCATTTTTAAGTAGTTTAACTGAAGATTAAGGTTTCAACAACATAAGGACCCTACGAAAGTTCATTAAATCTTAACATTGCACCGAAATGAAAATAAACGAACCAAAACATATAACTAGCTTAACCGTCAATGATCGATGTCGAAAGGTCAATCAAAAAACATTTATAAATTACCTATACTAGCAAGGGCAAGTAAGGTGTCGAATCCACAAGGAATCAGTGGAAAGTGCTAATCAAATTCATAATTTATAAAATATTAAACTAAGAGGATAAACGATGTCAAGCGGTTTAAAAGATTTGTTAAGCAAACACAATGTTACTTTGATTTGTAAACAGTTATGAGAAAACAACCAATCTCCAGGTTTCAGGTTGTGAAGCAAGTTGGACAAGTAATTAAACCTATTTGGAAATCTCTTTGTTTGAATTAATAAGAAAAAGACTAAATATTTGGCTCTGCTGATTGTCAAAACTTAATCCGAACAATTGGCACAGTTGAATAATAATCTAATTGATTACCAGTTTTAGGGTTTGATAAATGTAAGTGATTTAATGGTTAATGATAAACAGGTCAATGACTCAAAGAACTTAATCCTGAAAGTTGATGACCACAAATCAATAAACTGATAAAAACACAAAACATTCAATTACAAAAAACTGTTAAATGCATAAACAAATGTAAAGATTCAACTAACCGAATGATTAACCAAATCCAAATCCAATATTAAGGTTCAAAATATCAAAGAGTCTAACCACAAACACAACCCTACACCCGGATTTGGTCACGAGAACTTTAGCCTAGCATATGCATCTCGAAGATCTTGATTCTTGATTGAGATGATGATAACATGGATGATTGTGATGGTTGGTAGGTGTTAGGATGGTGTATGATGGCCTCCAAGAAGTCCCAAAACTGAATAATATTAAATGGTTTCGACTTTAGGGTTTTTGGGCCTTAAATATGGAAGAAAAATCACCAAAATCCCTTTTTTCGTCAGACCAGACCGTAAGCTACGGTCTGGCCACCGTAAGCTACGGTCAGACCATAGCTTACGGTCAGACCAATCTGCCTTACGGTCTGCCAGCATAAATCTTGTTTTCTTCATAGAATCTTCGTTTCAACTCTGTTTTCCTCCCCGTTTGCGGCCACGTCTTCGTATTTCAATTCTCTATCTTCTCATGGATCATCACTTTCGTTTCCACTCCATCATGAATGCTATAAATTAGCTTCTTTAAGATCCGTTAAGCTCCGCACACCTGTAACCATAAAACCTATCAAAGTATTTGTGTTCGTTACATATAAACAAGTAAAACACACAATATAAAACACTTAAGGCGTGTACTTTTACCCACACATCACATCCCCACACTTATCATTTGCTTGCCCTTAAGCAAACTCTCATGCAACACATACACCTCGATCGACGGTTCATCAATTATCAGCATTAATACTAGCGAGGTATAAGGTCATACCCAATTCCCAAGAACTGACACTGTCAAGGTTGATAACCCACCAAATAATTTAATGATACATTTTAAAACTATGAAACCGCCCAAACGAGTGTACTTTGTTTTCGGTTAAGGCACACATGTTCATACCCCTCAAAATATAAGATCTCTCCTCTCAGTTTAATATCTGGACCAGCAAAAAATGTGCTAGTATCTCTCTGCCCTTAATACCAAGTATGAACACAATGTAATAAGCTTGGTAGCAAGTCATATCTCCACCCATTACCCACCGGTTGCATAGAGAAAAGAACTAAGGGTTTTGTTGTGGATTAGGTTGGGGTGTAGAAGTGGATTTATTTAGTGACTTATGGTGGATGAAACCCAATTTATTGACACCAACAAACAAATGAACAAACAAACTCACTAACTATTATTTACAACCAATAACGACTTTAAACACAACTCTTTTTGAGTTTTTCTTTGATTTTGATTTTTTTTTCTTTTTCTCTCTTTTTTTCAATTTTTTTTAAACAAAAACTAACATCAATATACACAAACAAATCACCCGAGACATACGTACATTATGTACTATGCTCGACAAACAACTAAAATACAACTCTTAACATACCAAGTTTCATCCACAGGGTTAAAACAAAAGGCCAAGGCAAACACGGCTTGTAATGTGGGTTTAAACAAACGAAAGGGAAAAGGCACAAACTTGGCTCCTAAGGGATAATGTAGGGTATGGAGTATTATTTTATTTTTTTAATATGTAAGGCCAATATAAAGTGGTTTTCTACAGTTCTACTTCTCCATACAGGTGGTGGTATTAAGATCTCGAAATGCATGAGACAACCAAGTTCTAGATATCATGGACATACCGGTTACTCTCGATAATGACACTCAAATGACATGTGTATATACTATATATTATATGTGTATTATATATAAAGTAAATCTCACACACATACCGGAGGAATTAGGCTGCCGATATGAAACATGTGTACCTGTCCCCATGACTCGTTATCCCCATCCAAACGGTTCATTTTAAATGTCTAATTTTTGAAAAACATTTGCATGGGAAGACTTTCGAGAAGTTTAAAAATTGACCATGACCAAAGACCTCTACTTGGCATTAATACTAACAATTAACAAATTACAATTTCGGCTTTTGCGCACAATCAAGCTACTCTTAAGGCTAAAAATTTTTAATTTCTCCATATTTTTCCATCCCCACACTTGAGATTTACATTGTCCACAATGTAACTCATATTTTCAAAAACAGATGCAAACACGGGATACTCATACCAATTTCAATTCAAGGGATAACCAATTACCCATCTCCGAATTTGAATAAAGTTGCATACCATAAAATAAACACATAAAGTTTTAAGCAAACATAAACATAAACACCACCCACACGACCAAAAAGTTCATCACGCCACCCAACCACCCATAACACAATTATTAAACAGTCAACAACAAATAAAAGATAGGGAAAGACACATGGACCTGATTCAAATCTCTTATGTCAAACGGGTCCTACTAACGAGTACTTTTGCAACCTTGACCCGCACTTCCTGAATTATGATATGACAATATCTACTCCACCGAATCTTGACAAAACCACCATGACCTTCCCCACACTTAGGGCTTACTATGAACACAAAACACAAACAAAAAGTAACACGTAAAAAGAAAACCAAAAATAAAGAAAGTAAAACAAAACAAAAAGGTCGAGTTGCCTCCCAGTCAGCGCTAAGTTTTTGTTAAGGTCTTCAGCCAGACCGTTACCTGATTTGGCGGTTATGGTGGTCTAATGGAGTGCTTACCTTGCTCCACCTCATTCTTCTTACTTCTCCAACACAATGGTAGATCTAATGCCTCCCACCTGGGCCCAAAACATGCCAACCTCCTTTGTTCATTCTCGAATCCGGGTGGTTTCTTTACCTTCTCCTTCTTTGGTGGTTTCTTCTTATTTGGTCCATCGTATTTCTCATCGACCACCACTTCCATTACCATCATAGTGTTGTTTGTTGAACTTACTCCACTTTTTACATATACTGCATTTAACTCTTCCTTCTCTCATTCACGCTTAGACCTGTCAAAAACAACACTATTCTCCTTTTTGGTGTCATCCTCACACGTATGAGGAAGACACCCATTACTAGCACATGACCTAGAATATTTATTTTCAAAAGAATAATAATATGAATTTGAAAATATACTTAAAATTAACTTACGGTTATCGAAGGTCATGCAAACTGTTCTGTCTTAGCAGTTAATCTGAGCATTTGAAGTAGCCAAAAACGGTCTCCCCAATATCACACGTGGTTCTTCTTCCTTCTCAGCTGGTGCATAATCAAGAACAAGAAAGTCTTCTAGATAGTAAAAATCACCAACCTTTACCGCAACACCAACCAGCTTACCACGTGGTCGCCTTCGAGTGAATCAGCTAACACCAAGGCGGTGTCAACCTCTTGTGAAGGCCCAAAATCAAACCGGTCATACACACTCCCTGGTAGAATACTCACACTCGCACCATAATCAACAAGTGCCATGGTAGTCTTGAACTCACCAATCTGAATAGAGATGAGTGGTGTCCCTGTTTCAAATTCTTTAACCGTGTCATTCTCCACACTATCTTCGATTGTGATGGCACTGACGTGTGCATTTTTGGAGTTTGACGAACTACTACTTTGATGGCTCGGATTCTTCAAGGTGTCACTTGGTAATTTGGATGGATTTATCTTTAGGCTCGCCAATTCTTCAGCCAGTTGACTCACTTGTTTATCTCTTGCAGCATTTGCCTTCTCTTGGAGTTCCATCCTCTGATTCATTTGCTTCAATAACTCCATCACATCCTTAATCGACTCCTCTTTGTTACCAGATGAATTCCCTTGCCCCTTCTAAGAACTCTTTTGATACCCTTTATTGTAACCCCTCGAGTCTCTTTGATTGTACCCACTCTGACCGCTTCCCGAACTGTTACCATACTGTTTCTGGTTTGACTGATAACCTGTCTTCTGAAAACTACCTTGAAAGTTCAGGTTCTGTTGCGTGTTCGGATTTCCATAACTGAAGTTTGGATGATTCCTGAGGCCCGGATGATAAGTATTTGAGTTCATATTATTGTATTTCCTTTCACCCTGCACATAGTTGACCTCTTCTTCTCCAGTTTCTTCATCTTGCACAACCCCACAACTCACAACTTCGTGTCCTAATTCCCTACAACCTTCACATACTGGATATGTTTTCCCTGACTTTCCGGCTCCTTGTACACCTGCAACCAACAACCTGTCCATCTTCTTTTCCAGTCTATCCATTCTATCATCTGACTTATGACTTTCAACTACTTTTACCACTGACCTTTTTGACATCCTGTTCGATTGTGCTTGTCTCTTTAAATTACTCGCATGTCTCTCCAAATGCCCCCAATCCTCATTTTCATCATTTGCAAGAAAAGATCCATTCGTGGTGGCTTGGAGGTCACAAACATCATCATTTGAGAGACTATCATGGAATGCCTTTATTAATTCCCATAAGGCAATCCCATGATGTGGACAAGTCCTCAACAATCGTTTAAACCTTTGGAATGATTCATAGAAGGTTTCACCGATGATCTGCTGAAAATTTCGAATGTTGTTGCGGGCCTCTGTGGTTCTCTGGGGAGGTATAATACTCATCTAAAAACTGTTGTGCCAAATCTCCCCAGGTGAAAATACTAGCTGATGGCAACGATAGAAACCACTGCTTTGCCGCGTCTTTCAAACTGAACTGGAAAATACCATCTTCACCTCTTCCGTAGTAAAACCTTGACTCGAGATGAGTACGCATATCGAGTTGAAATCACTCAAGTGTAAGTATGGTTCTTCTGTGGCCTTTCCATGAAATGTCGGTAATCTCGTTAAACTGTTCTGCCTTACCGAAAAAGTTCTTCCCCGTCTGACTGGAATGATGATCGGTAGAGGATTCTTAGCCACTTGTGGAATGAAGTGACTTTGAACGCCTCTGACTGGCGGTGGAACAAACGCCCTTGGGACTCCATCATCAAAATCATAATACAGCTGTTCATTGTGTTGTTGTTTCCTCGGTGCTCGATCTCTCTGGTTTTCTGGATGATTCTGTCTAATTTCTTGGTCATCACAGGGATCTTGTTGCTGATATCGACCCCCCTGTTCATCTTTATGCTCCTCCTCATCCTCAGAATCATAACCAAAATCGTCCCCAATGTGCCAAATTTCCACCCGTGCACGAGCACGATCAATCTCGGGTCTTTCCTCTCTCAAACTATTTTGTCTTTGACGGTTCACTGGAGCTAATCTGATTGACAAGTTGTCATCCATGTTTCTAGGATTATGGTTAACATCTCTTCGGTTGAACAGATTTCGTTTTCTATCACGGTTAACATTCTGGTTTCGTGGAATTGGTTGCTCTTGGTCATGTGGTTGGTAAGCATTTGGATCTCTTCTGCTTCGGTTACTCATGGTTTCTTCTTTTGGTGCTATGAATTCGGGTATTTGGTTTAGTGTGGTTTTCTGAGCTGCTCGGTTTCGTCTTGCTGTTTTCTCGATTTCGGGATCAAATTGGAGCGGCTCTTTCTCACGGGAATATCTTGTCTACATCAACTTGTGAAGTTACCTGCAAAGACACAAACACTAACACCCCGCGTAAAATCAACGAAGAAAAATTAAAAACAAAAACTAAAAACTAAGCTAAACTAGCACTTTGCGCGTTGATTCCCAGGCAATGGCGCCATTTTGATCGATGTCAAAAGGTCAATCAAAAAACATTTATAAATTACCTTTACTAGCAAGGGCAAGTAAGGTGTCGAAACCACAAGGAATCAGTGGAAAGTGCTAATCAAATTCATAATTTATAAAATATTAAACTAAGTGGACAAACGATGTCAAGCGGTTTAAAAGATTTGTTAAGCAAACACAATGTTACTTTGATTTGTAAACAGTTATGAGAAAATAACCAATCTCCAGGTTTCAGGTTGTGAAACAAGTTGGACAAGTAATTAAACCTATTTGGAAATCTCTTTGTTCGAATTAATAAGCAAAAGACTAAATATTTGGCTCTGCTAATTGTCAAAACTTAATCCAAACAATTGGCACAGTTGAATAATAATCTAATTGATTACCAGTTTTAGGGTTTGATAAATGTAAGTGATTTAATGGCTAATGATAAACAGGTCAATGACTCAAAGAACTTAATCCTAAAAGTTGATGACCACAAATCAATAAACTGATAAAAACACAAAACATTCAATTACGAAGAACTATTAAATGCATAAACAAATGTAAAGATTCAACTAACCGAATGATTAACCAAATCCAAATCCAATATTAAGGTTCAAAATACCAAAGAGTCTAACCACAAACACAACCCTACACCCGGAGATGGTCACGAGAACTTTAGCCTAGCATATGCATCTTAAAGATCTTGATTCTTGATTGAGATGATGATAACATGGATGATTGTGGTGGTTGGTAGGTGTTAGGATGGTGTATGATGGCCTCCAAGAAGTTCCAAAACTAAATAATATTGAATGGTTTCGACTTTAGGGTTTTTGGGCCTTAAATATGGAAAAAAAACACCAAAATCCCTTTTTTCGTCGACAAGACCGTAAGTTACGGTCTGGCCACCGTAAGCTACGGTCAGACCGTAGCTTACGGTCAGACCAATCTGCCTTACGGTCTGCCAGCATAAATCTTGTTTTCTTCATAGAATCTTCGTTTCAACTCTGTTTTCCTCCCCGTTTGCGGCCACGTCTTCGTATTTCAATTCTCTATCTTCTCATGGATCATCACTTTCGTTTCCACTCCATCATGAATGCTCTAAATTAGCTTCTTTAAGCTCCGTTAAGCTCCGCACACCTGTAACCATAAAACCTATCAAAGTATTTGTGTTCGTTACATATAAACAAGTAAAACACACAATATAAAACACTTAAGGCATGTACTTTTACCTACACATCAGTCAACAAAGCTTAATGAATCAAAACAAGGCTTTTCCTACTTGAAACCACTAATGACCATTATTCCCGAATAGGTCTTGAATGTGTGGCGGTGCCCTCCTAGCTTCCAAGACTTCGGAAATGTTTTCATTGAGCTTTCTGATTTCTCTGTTAAGGAAATTGAGTTTGAAGTCGACTTCCGTGTTGTGGTTTTCGAAGATGTGGAAATTCTCGAACCTTAGGAGTTTGACTTTGTTGGTTAGTTCAATTAAGCGAGCTTCCGCTTGGATGTTACTTTCAACTTGGTCCCTAAGCACACTTTGGAGCCTTGCAATCTCTTGTTCAAGAGATGCCGAGTTCTCACCATTCTTGTACTTTCTCAGTGGCTTCCACTCCATCCTTTTGTTATCCATGTGAAAGATTTTTGTTTGGTATGAATGGAGTGGTGAAGTGTGTTTGCAATATATAGAAGGACTGGACGTCAGGCACGACCCCATGTTTTTAGAAACACGACCCCGTGCCCAGAAGGGAATAAATGTTTTTTATTCAGAGAATTGTACAGCGTTAGCGCGTATCATGCTGAAGAATCTAGGGTGACCATAACCCCATGTAAACAGAAACACGGCCCCGTGTATTTGACCCTGGGTTTTTTTAATGTTTGATTTTTAGCAAAACGCGAGAGTAAGAATTTTTCGGAACGATGTTTAAGATTTAGATGAACATTATTACGTCCTAAAATTACTTTCATTAATTAAAGAAGTCTTAAACAAAAAATCAGCATAAGCCCGAATATCCTAGAAAATAAATTCGAGTTAAGCCTGATAACCCTAAACTTATGCCTAGTGCACTTGATTATGATAAAACACACAGATCTAAACTCATATCTATAACAATTAACACTTAGATCTAATACCGTATAGGATCTAGTTCATAATTACTCTTGATTATGTATCTCTATATATATTATATTAGGTGTATTATATGTGTATGTATTAGTAATAGGTTAATTATATGAAGCTTTGATTGAGAGGATACTTGGACATCAATTCAATACGTTAAACTCAAAACTTATATTAAACAGGGGAGGAACCCTCTATAAATAGACGATGGAATCTAGTTCGTTACACATTCCGTAATGAACAAGCCTTCCAATTCGTTACATTACAATAAATAACAAACCTCCCCCTGATTCGTTAAACATTCTTAACGAATCAGGAGGAAACTTAACTTAATGTCTAGTTCGTTAAACATCCTTAACGAACTAGATTGTTCTTTTAACGAACTAACTTAATTTAATAATAACTTTTACATTAAAATAAAAGATAAATACAAAACGATAATTACAAAGACTCGAGATGCAAAACCGTGTACTAACAAACACCCCCTCATCTTGAGCTCTTTGTCTTTAAATTACTTGAAGCGTTTGGTCTGCCAATCTCTGCAGCTGTGAAGCCCATGCTCATGACACACACGAACAACGCGTTGAAATTGCATTGCTCGGTCATAGTCTTCACGACGCTTAATTAATATCTTATTCTTGAATAGCACGACATTGTCGGTCTCTGTCAAATTCACGAGCCACATCGGATCAATGATCTTTAGCAGCTCGCTCTTTAAGCCCTTACCCAGAATAATAACGGCCTCGCCAGTTCGGTTGTCATAGTACCAGCGGTTGAAAGATAAATACATATGCTGATTCAGCGTCTTGACCGGTACACGCTTCATTGTCTTATGAGGCTTTACTTTAAGCACCAACTTTCTCCAACCTGTCCTTGGATCAATCTCATCAATACGCTTGCGAGTTGGAATCTGTGGCTTGAAAAACTTAAACCCGTGATTGACCTCGAACAACAAATGTTGATGAAACCAATCTGCATGTCAATTTCCCCCACAGTTCATAAAAGGTCGACACGCGAGGGTCCGAACGTCCCAATGCGGTAATGAATGAAAGTCAGTAATCTTTTCATAATACTGAATGACGTTCTCCCATTTAATAATACAGACCTTTAAATCTGAATCATAAAGCCATGAAATAATGTCACCTCGCACTTTAGATAAGGCCTTAAAAGATGCCATCTGATTTGCTTGAGCGCGAGCGATAGCTTCAACTTTCTGCTCTTTATCCACATACCGGTATGCATAAATAATATTACGAGCTTTCTTGTTCCGATAAGCAAACCAACTCTGAATATCAGTTCTCGCTTTGAATCAAATCTTGTATCAACAACATTCTTGCCTTTTGATTCCTTTTCCAGATGATCCTCGGCTGCTTTGACTGTTTCTTCAATAAATATTGGAGCACCCTGATCAACATTAGTGTGTTGGAATAAATCAGGGTATTCCCTAGCAGTCATGTCCTCAATCTCCACCTTCTCATCCTCATAAATAAAGGACGTGTTCATCTCAATAGTTGGATCATTTAAGATCTCTTCATCATTCTCGACCTCCACATCGTTCTCAGCCTCTAACACGGTTAATTCATCATCATTTAAACCAAGCGGTATGGAGATCTACTCTCATGTTAGGGACCTTTCAACAAACTGTCCTTCAGTCTCATCAGCATTAACAATACTTCTAACTATCCCTGTACCATCAACAAAGATGACAGTATTAGCTTTAATCATCTCAATGGGTTTAGCAGCTGTATAATCATGATAAACAATTATCTGCTTTCCCGAATCACCGAAAGCACTCGTACCAGCACCAGAGGACGAGCCGTGAGTTTGTTTAGGCTCACTTCCTCCAGTACCCGACTGTAACACCCCGTAACCGCAGCGGAAACGTACCGGGATGCAACAGACACATCTGATATCAACAGCATTGTTTATAAAGAAAACACCACTACATTAATTCAAACGTATTACATTGTTCTGAATTTCATAACCATCTAAGCGTTATCACATAAGTGTTACCGATAGTACATTAACATATTTAATGCAAAATATAGATCTCTAGACTTCCACAAAATAGCACACAGCATCGAACACATATCACTCATTCCAATTTGAGTGTACCTAGAAAGCATGTAAAGAAAACGGGTCAACTACGAATAGTTGGTGAGTTTCACTAATTTAAATAAACCATAACAAATCATTATAATAATCATAAATAAGCGATGTAATTATGCTGAGCCCACAAGTGAGAACTCTGTTAATCCCAAAACATATCAATTAACCTCCGGGAACTCTGTTACCCCAGAATACTTCCAATAACCTCTGGGAACTCTGTTACCCCAGAAACACATTTAATAACCTCTGGGAACTCTGTTACCCCAGAAACACATTTAATAACCTCTGGGAACTCGGTTACCCCAGAACACATTTAATAACCTCTGGGAACTCGGTTACCCCAGAACACTGTTTCGGGCCTTACACTGTTAGCAACTCAGACAATTACCATCTTAATTCATTACCGTACGATTCCCGTACAATAAACATTATATAAATACGTTCATTTCCATGCGATCAGCATGTACTTAAACACTTTGATAAAAACATGCTTTCCGCCCCGGGAAAATATTTAAAACAGTTCAGTAAAAGGGGCTCGTGAAAACTCACCTTTTTGGTGAGAAGATGTAATACTGTGAAAAGCTACCGGTCTGGATCTGTAATACGATCCCTAAGTCGTTACTACACAATTTCTATTAATATAACTTAAATTCGTGTTAACCGGTACGTCTGGGGACACTGTTGACCCAGTACCGTACATGATCCGGGGACAATGTTAACCCCGAAACACTTCTCAGGACTTAGATTGTGATATTACTTAGAGTTCTTTAGTCAAAACTACCATTAGTTTGTTTTCTCGTTTTGCGTGCCTACCACGGTTATTCGTCTTTATGTTTTCAAAAATGAGTTTGGCCACATACGACCCGAAAATAGTTGTTATTCATATTTTAATTAAAGTGGTGAAATTAGAGCTCGGTTAGACACCCCGTTTGGCCGCGGGGCCCGTTTCCGCCTTTAATACACCGGAAACGGTTAAGTCGGGTAAAATTACCCAAATCATCCGAATTATTTTCGGATGATTTATTTTTACTTGATTAACTTAGTTTCATAAAAATCATCCATTTTTAAGGTTTTCAAACACCAGTCAGCTCGGTTAGGCGAACTTCGCCGGTTTACTCGTTTTAAGCTTTAAAAGTTTGTTTTTAAGTTCCATTTAGCACAAATAAATATCCGTTTAGTCTCGGACCTTGAAATTTTGTACAAACCATATTTTGACAGTAAGGAATTTTATAAAATTTTTCCAGAATTAATTTTTATATCTAAAATTTATTTAACCATTTTTAAACGTCATTTAAACACCAAATATGTCGAAAATACCAAACAACCTTCGAAAAATCCCAAATTTTTCTGGGATGACCCCTGTCACCCACATAGTTCCTTGTAATTTTTCTAGAACAAAAAACTCATTTTTCATGCCATTTTTACCAAAACCGAGCTAGAAATCCCTAGAACTCGTTTTACCGAAAAGCCTACTTAGACTTCTCCAATGAACCTTAAATTTTGTGTGTGACTTTTATATGTTATAAAAAGCTTATCTTAAATTTTCCAGAATTTTTCATTATGTTTAGCTATTTTTCACCATTTTTGGCCAAAACCGAGCATTAAATTCACCAAATATTCATCCTTTATCCAAAAATTACCAAAACTTCACAGATCTCATATTTTCATGTGTAGATCATCTCTGTGAAATTTCGTGACCCAACTCTAGGTCTATCATAATCTGTCCAAATTATCTAAATCATACGAAAACCGAACTACCTTGTGTTTTCTAGCGTTAGATCGCAAAGATCTTGGTTTCTAGCCTTTGCTAGCCACTAGATACAACACCTACAAGCACAACAACACCACACCAAGCAAGTTATACCCACAATCAAGCCATTTCTTTCATGGTTTAGGTTAAGACACCAAAACAAAGATTTTAACCGTAAAAATTCGTTTTTGACTCTTTTAAATCCTTTCTTGGACCAAGATCCCTTGTATAACTTGTATACATCAGTTGATCACGCAAGAATCGGTTTCATCTCGGGTTTTCACCCATTTTTCACTTGAAACTTCATTCTCTTGCAAACAACTTAAGATCATGTAATCAAAACTATGAATCAACCATTAAAACCATGTTTTTACCTTATGATT
Source organism: Bidens hawaiensis (assembly GCF_021521415.1). Taxonomy (NCBI): domain Eukaryota; kingdom Viridiplantae; phylum Streptophyta; class Magnoliopsida; order Asterales; family Asteraceae; genus Bidens; species Bidens hawaiensis. The sequence continues at coordinate 21,268 of NW_027497790.1, read as the reverse complement.
CTTGTTAAAAATCAAGGGTTTGGATGAAGGTTGAAGAGTGTTGAGAGGATTTTGGAGTTTGGAGATTAGAAAAAAGAAAACGTGATGTGTGTGTGCACCACATGGACCGATCGGTCCATGTATGGTGTGGGGGGGCCCACAACTCCAACCATGGCCACACATTTGGATTGTGTAATCCGGATAACGTTGTGGATAATCTGGTTCAGTTCGTTTTTCGGTTAAACACTTAATTCGGCTTAAAACGAGGCCAAAACGGTCGTTTTCGGCTTAAAATTTAAATTTATATAAAACTGATTTAAAAACTTTAAAAACTTAAACCATGACATTTATTGACTTAACACATCATATTGTCGGTAATTGTGCATCTTTTTCGGCTTGATCGATCGTCTCTTGCTTGGTTCGATGTTAAAGGTTTCGTTTAACGTACCGATGTACTAATAAATCGAAATCCTTTTTCTGTGCTAAAATTCACTTATCCCGAAGCCTTAATACTTCGACACATCACTAAACATTATATATTTCGTCTATAACGTAATCCCCGATTCGTTCGGGTTTCAATAACCGTTCATCGATTAATCGTAATTTCAATATGACTAGCTGTACATTCGAGTATAATTCGTACTGTGAATCTTATATACTCATATAAACACATTATAATTCATATTTTCGGTATTAAATAACACGTAAATAGTATATTCCGGCTAGGGTATACCTGAATTTGCCGGAATCGTTACATTCTCCCCCCGTTATAAAAATTTCGTCCTCGAAATTTTACGCGTCAACTACTTCCTTTTGAGGAAATAGGTGGGGGTATTTCTTCCGAAATTCGTCCTTTCGTTCCCATGTATATTTTGGGCCTCGTTGCGAGTTCCATCTAACTTTGACCAACGAGATCTTATTGTGTCTAAGTTGTTTGATTTTCCCGTCTACTATTTCTATGGGCTCCTCTACAATGTTGAGCTTATCATTTATTTGGACACCCTCTAAAGGTAACACCGATGTCTCATCCGCCAGACACCTTTTCAAGTTCGACACGTGAAACACGTTGTGAACTGCACTCAGTTCATCAGGCAGTTCTAATCGGTATGCTACAGGACCGATTTTTGCAATAATGTCGAACGATCCAATGTATCTAGGGGCTAACTTCCCCGCCTTTCCAAATCTGACTACTCCTTCCCAAGGTGATACTTTCAAATACACTTTATCACCTTTCTCAAACGATAACGGTTTTCTACGGGTATCGGCATAACTCTTCTGCCGATCCCGTGCGGCCTTCAGATTGTTCTTAATTTCAAGAATTTTGCTGGTCGTTTCCTGGACCAGATCTGATCTAATAACCTGTGTGTCGCCCACTTCAGTCCAGCAGAGTGGTGATCGGCACTTCCGTCCATACAATGCTTCGTAAGGTGCTGCCTTTATACTGCTATGGTAACTGTTATTATAGGAAAATTCAACGAGTGGGAGATGTTGATCCCAATTTCCCTTAAAATCCAGTACGCATGCACGAAGCAAATCCTCCAGGGTTTGGATGGTCCTTTCAGACTGGCCATCGGTCTGAGGGTGGTAAGCTGTGCTTAGATCAATACGCGTTCCCAACGCTTCTTGCACAGCTTGCCAAAGTTTGGAGGTGAAATGGCTATCCCGATCGGAGATGATCGAGATGGGTATACCATGACGAGACACAATTTCATTTATATAAATCTGCGCAAGTCTCTCAGTGTTATAATTATTTCTAATCGGAATAAAATGTGCCGATTTGGTTAATCGATCCACGACTACCCAAATTGCATCATGTCCTCGGGACGTCTTGGGGAGATGTGTCACAAAATCCATCGTGATCTGCTCCCACTTCCATTCAGGAATTTCCGGTTGTTGTAACATTCCCGAAGGTTTCTGGTGCTCCGCCTTAACCCTCGCACACGTCGTACACTTGCCGACGTATGTGGCTATATCCTTTTTCATACCCGGCCACCAGTAGAACTCCTTCACATCCTTGTACATCTTATCCGATCCCGGATGTATGGAATATTTCGATTTATGCGCTTCGTCCATGATTAATTCACGAAGGTCATGGAGGGTCGGGATCCAAATCCGATTTTTGAAATAGAGAATTTCGTCCACGCGCTGTTCGAAATTCTTCTCGTTACCGTAAAGTCCCTCTTTTTCCAATTGTTCCTCTTTCAACGCCTCGCGTTGAGCGACTCGAATTAAATCTGAAAGGTTCGACTGGACAATCATCCCCAGCGCTCGCACACGCAATGGTTTAACTCGATCTTTCCTACTCAAGGCATCGGCTACAACGTTAGCCTTGCCGGGGTGATAACGGATGTCACAGTCATAGTCGCTTAACAACTCGACCCATCTTCGTTGCCTCATATTCAGTTCTTTCTGATCGAATATGTGTTGCAAACTTTTATGATCGGTGAAGATGGTGCACTTTGTACCATAGAGATAATGTCTCCAGATTTTAAGTGCGAAGATAACTGCTCCCAGTTCTAAGTCATGAGTAGTGTAATTTTTCTCGTGTATTTTTAACTGACGAGAAGCATAGGCTATAACCTTATTATTTTGCATCAACACGCATCCTAACCCTCTCCGGGATGCGTCGCAATACACAACAAAACCATCGTCTCCGTCGGGGAGACTTAAGATCGGCGCTTGGCACAATCTTTGTTTTAGCGTTTGAAACGCCGTTTCCTGCTCTTCACCCCATTCATACTTTCGGTCTTTTTGGGTCAAAAGGGTTAAAGGTTGGGCAATGCCGGAAAAGTTCTCTATAAATCGACGATAATATCCAGCTAAGCCTAAGAATTGGCGGATTTCCTTTGGCGATTTAGGCGCTTGCCAATTCTTAACTGCTTCAACCTTACTTGGATCAACGTGAATTCCTTGATGGTTTATAACGTGGCCAAGGAATTGCACTTCTTGTAACCAAAAGTTACACTTGGAGAATTTTGCATACAACTTATCCTGATTTAGAAGCTCTAAAATTAATCTCAAGTGTTGCTCGTGCTCTTCTTTACTCTTCGAGTATATCAAAATATCGTCAATAAACACGATGACGAATTTATCGAGGTAGGGTTTACAGACTCGATTCATGAGGTCCATGAATACTGCCGGCGCATTTGTTAGCCCGAAAGGCATAACTAAGAACTCGTAATGGCCGTAGCGAGTCCGGAATGCGGTTTTTGGGATATCCTCCTCCAGAATTCTAACCTGATGGTATCCCGATCTAAGATCAATTTTCGAGAAATAGCTCGCACCTTGCAGTTGGTCGAACAGGTCGTCAATTCGGGGGAGAGGATACCTATTTTTGATTGTCAACTTGTTCAATTCCCTGTAATCAATGCACATTCTAAGGCTCCCGTCCTTCTTTTTCACGAATAGTACCGGTGCACCCCACGGGGAATAACTAGGACGTATAAATCCTTTATCCAGCAATTCTTGCAATTGGTTGGATAATTCTTGCATCTCTGATGGTGCAAGTCGGTAGGGTGCCTTAGCAACAGGGCCAGCTTGAGGTAATAAGTCGATTCTGAATTCGACCTGTCGGGTTGGCGTTAATCCAGGAAGTTCCTCTGGGAAAACTTGTGGAAATTCACGTACCACTGGGATATCGTCCCCCCGTTTTTCCTCAGGATCCGTGGCCGTCAAGCTCGCTAGATACGCCACGCATCCCTGGCGTATATATTTTAACACCTTGAGGTGGGATATAAACGGTATCATATTGCCCGACTTCTCACCCTGCACTAATACCTCTTCGTCATCCGACACCCGGATCTTGACGATTTTCTTTTCACAGTTTATTTCTACCTTGTTACGTGCTAACCAATCCATTCCCACTATCACGTCAAAACTACCCAATTCTACCGGTAACAAGTCAATCAGAAAGGATTGATCGTTCAGAATAAAAGGGCAATTCCGAACTATCTGATTAACTATCATGGTTTTACCGTTAGCGACTTCTACGGTGTAAGGTTCTATGGTTTCACCAATTGGGAGGTTTGCTATCGACAGGAATCTAACGGAAACAAAACTTCTATCGGCGCCCGTATCAAATAATACAGAAGCGTAATGATCAGAGACGAGGAATGTACCTGTCACTACGCTGGGGTCCTGGCGTGCTTCGTTCGCCCCCATCACGAATGCTCAGCCTCGCGCCGGATTGGACGACGATGCCTGACCCGCGGTTTGCCGCCCATTTCCTCCCTGGTTCAGCTTCGGACAGTTTCTCTTGAAGTGATCTGTGCTGCCGCACTCATAGCAAGCACGGCTAGTGGTCACCATTTGGTTTCCTTGCGGGTTTTGTTGTCGGGCTGATTGGGTCCTAAATGGCTGCGCACGGATAGGTTGCGGTTGCCGGTTCAAGTTGTTCAGGTTTGTCCTACAACTCGGTGCGTAGTGCCCAATCCTGCCGCACCGGTGGCACACCACTTCTTTGCACATGCCACCATGGTGGTAACCGCATTTCCCACACTTAGGAAATGTTCCCCTCTGCGGTTCTTGCCTTCCGCCTGAACTAGTCATAGCGTAGTTCTGGGCAGTGGGCCAGCACGTTTACCTTGCTGCTTTTCCTGGATCCTATGGTCATGTGTACCCCGCTTTCCCCCAGCGGATTCTCCCGCCACCTTCAGTGACCCGCTCCTTACGAAATCATACGTGACGATACCAGCTTGCGTCACCGCACCTTCATACGTCTGGTGTCCCCCAGAATTGACTATACTCCTTACAACTGGAGTTAGCCCCCAAATATAACGCTCAACCATCTTCGACTCTGGGGTGACCAACCATGGTACCAATCGCGACAGCTCATTAAACCGGTTCGTATAACCCAAATGGTCTGCCCCCTGCATCTCCAGGTTCCACAATTCATTTTCTAATTTTTGCAATTCGTTTTTCGGGCAGAAATGCTCCAGTACAAGAGCCTTGAGCTCTGTCCAGGTCATGCGGTTTGTCGCCGCCTGACCCCGGGTCTGCACTATCGTGTTCCACCATGTCAAGGCATGGTCCGTGAATGTGCAGGTAGCATACTTAACAACACAATCCTCGGGGCAGTTGCTGATATTCACTACGGATTCTATTTTCTCCATCCACTTAACCAACCAATTTGATCCTTCAGACCCGCTAAACTCTAGAGGTTTGCACAACATAAAGTCTTTGATCGAACATCCCCTGGATGCACGAATCGGTTCAGTACGGTTCGTCTCTACCGTAGGTATAGGGCCATTACTGTCTGTAACGACCACCCTAGGCGGTGCGTCATTACTCGGAATCGTGTTATCATTCTGTGTAGGATTAACATTTTGTTCCCCGTCATTATTGGTGGTCGTTTGATTGCTCGGAGGGGCTGGATTGGTCGAATTGTTAATACTGGCGGCGATGCGCGATACTATATCCGGTATCGCCGCCTCTAACTGTTGAGCAATCAAACGGCTCACGTCCACTTCCGACAATTGGGCCGAACGTTTTGGTGCCATTCTACACAACATCAAGAAAATATATATAATTAATACAAGTTCCAATCATAAAACACAACAAACATTCCATTCATTAGTAAACATTAGTACATATTACATCCATATCAGTTCACATACGTTTCCTGTCATCATTACATAAGTTAAGTTTTCCTACATAGGGCCTATGTCGGCATCATCTCGACATAACCCACAATGGGTCAGTGCTTGAATGATACCCAAAAGTATCTATAACGATATACCCCAAAAGAGACCCCCCTAAGGGCCAGTGGTTGTATTATACTACCCAAGATTCACTCTATGTTAGCATCACCACTAACTGCTTACACAGAGTATCAAAAAGCGGTTCCTGTCTACTCCCATCCTAACACAACTAAACACAGTGGTATACCAAACCCACCAACACCGCCACCAACACCACCATCACAGCCAGCATAAACCGGATCCGCGTCTCCATCCGGCCGATCATCCACTGGGAGTATGAGCACTCCCTCTTCAGCTGCGAAATCGCATACTGGTGGTCCAGTATGCAATCCCCTAGGTACATCCTCCTCTGTACCCCCACCATCAAGGCGGCGGAGTGCTCATTCACCTGTTCGGTGAGCACTCGTAGCCACGCCGCCGCGTCCCTCTCCTGCCTGGGGAGACCCCACACAGGTGGAGCCACAGGCTCGGGCTGGGAGCGGGAGGACTCGCCCCTGCGGGTAGCAGGTCTGGGTGGGGGCGAGGTAGGTGGGACCTGTGGAACACTGATCCGCGCCGTGAGGCGGGGTCCGAATCCGAGAGGGATAGGGACGGCCTGTGGTGCGGGTGGGGTAGGAGATCTAGCAATCCTGGCAGGGGCGGACTGGCTAGAGCTCCTAACACTAGCCTCGCTAGGCTCAGAGCTGGATGATACGGGGAGGCTCCCAGAGTTCCCGGAGCTAACCTCCTCCGGGTCCTCCTCCATCGATGCACTAGGTGTTCTTGACATTCTAACCTGCACACAAGTTAACAAACATATAGTTCTTTCCATAGTGTAAATCGTAATCAAATTAATACACACTTACTTATACAACTTGACCACACACAATATTATCATATATTTGCACATATGTTGCCAATTTTACCTATTAAAGTCCCCCGTGACTTTCCCTGAATTCCCTCGTGCAGACAAGTCTGTTATTATGTTCCGGACCATAATAACTCACTTGTCCATCCAAGTTCATCCAGACCTCGTCACAATAAATTATTAGTTGATATTCAGATCCTATAATACTTGAGCTACTGGTTATATTTTAGGTATCTTTTAAAGACATCCTAATTCTTTATAACCAATGGCTCTGATACCAAGTTCTGTAACACCCCGTAACCGCAGCGGAAACGTACACGGGATGCAACAGACACATCTGATATCAACAGCATTGTTTATAAAGAAAACACCACTACATTAATTTAAACGTATTACATTGTTCTGAATTTCATAACCATCTAAGCGTTATCACATAAGTGTTACCGATAGTACATTAACATATTTAATGCAAAATATAGATCTCTAGACTTCCACAAAATAGCACACAGCATCGAACACATATCACTCATTCCAATTTGAGTGTACCTAGAAAGCATGTAAAGAAAACGGGTCAACTACGAATAGTTGGTGAGTTTCACTAATTTAAATAAACCATAACAAATCATTATAATAATCATAAATAAGCGATGTAATTATGCTGAGCCCACAAGTGAGAACTCTGTTAATCCCAAAACATATCGATTAACCTCCGGGAACTCTGTTACCCCAGAATACTTCCAATAACCTCTGGGAACTCTGTTACCCCAGAAACACATTTAATAACCTCTGGGAACTCTGTTACCCCAGAAACACATTTAATAACCTCTGGGAACTCGGTTACCCCAGAACACATTTAATAACCTCTGGGAACTCGGTTACCCCAGAACACTGTTTCGGGCCTTACACTGTTAGCAACTCAGACCATTACCATCTTAATTCATTACCGTACGTTTCCCGTACAATAAACATTATATAAATACGTTCATTTCCATGCGATCAGCATGTACTTAAACACTTTGATAAAAACATGCTTTCCGCCTCGGGAAAATATTTAAAACAGTTCAGTAAAAGGGGCTCGTGAAAACTCACCTTTTTGGTGAGCAGATGTAATACTGTGAACAGCTACCGGTCTGGATCTGTAATACGATCCCTAAGTCGTTACTACACAATTTCTATTAATATAACTTAAATTCGTGTTAACCGGTACGTCTGGGGACACTGTTGACCCAGTACCGTACACGATACGGGGACAATGTTAACCCCGAAACACTTCTCAGGACTTAGATTGTGATATTACTTAGAGTTCTTTAGTCAAAACTACAATTAGTTTGTTTTCTCGTTTTGCGTGCCTAGCACGGTTATTCGTCTTTATGTTTTCAAAAATGAGTTTGGCCACATACGACCCGAAAATAGTTGTTATTGATATTTTAATTAAAGTGGTGAAATTAGAGCTCGGTTAGACACCCCGTTTGGCCGCGGGGCCCGTTTCCGCCTTTAATATACCGGAAACGGTTAAGTCGGGTAAAATTACCCAAATCATCCGAATTATTTTCGGATGATTTATTTTTACTTGATTAACTTAGTTTCATAAAAATCATCCATTTTTAAGGTTTTCAAACACCAGTTAGCTCGCTTAGGCGAACTTCGCCGGTTTACTCGTTTTAAGCTTTAAAAGTTTGTTTTTAAGTTCCACTTAGCACAAATAAATATCCGTTTAGTCTCGGACCTTGAAATTTTGTACAAACCATATTTTGACAGTAAGGAATTTTATAAAATTTTTCCAGAATTAATTTTTATATCTAAAATTTATTTAACCATTTTTAAACGTCATTTAAACACCAAATATGTCGAAAATACCAAACGACCTTCGAAAAATCCCAAATTTTTCTGGGATGACCCCTGTCACCCACATAGTTCCTTGTAATTTTTCCAGAACCAAAAACTCATTTTTCATGCCATTTTTACCAAAACCGAGCTAGAAATCCCTAGAACTCGTTTTACCGAAAAGCCTACTTAGACTTTTCCAATGAACCTGAAATTTTGTGTGTTAAATTTTCCAGAATTTTTCATGATGTTTAGCTATTTTTCACCATTTTTGGCCAAAACCGAGCATTAAATTCACCAAATATTCATCCTTTATCCAAAAATTACCAAAAATTCACAGATCTCATATTTTCATGTGTAGATCATCTCTGTGAAATTTCGTGACCCAACTCTAGGTCTATCACAATCTGTCCAAATTATCTAAATCATACGAAAACCGAACTACCTTGTGTTTTCTAGCGTTAGATCGCAAAGATCTTGGTTTCTAGCCTTTGCTAGCCACTAGATACAACACCTACAAGCACAACAACACCACACCAAGCAAGTTATACCCACAATCAAGCCATTTCTTTCATGGTTTAGGTTAAGACACCAAAACAAAGATTTTAACCGTAAAAATTCGTTTTTGACTCTTTTAAATCCTTTCTTGGACCAAGATCCCTTGTATAACTTGTATACATCACTTGCTCATGCAAGAATCGGTTTCATCTCTGGTTTTCACCCATTTTTCACTTGAAACTTCATTCTCTTGCAAACAACTTAAGATCATGTAATCAAAACTATGAATCAACCATTAAAACCATGTTTTTACCTTATGATTCTTGTTAAAAATCAAGGGTTTGGATGAAGGTTGAAGAGTGTTGAGAGGATTTTGGAGTTTGGAGATTAGAAAAAAGAAAATGTGATGTGTGTGTGCACCACATGGACCGATCGGTCCATGTATGGTGTGGGGGCGGCCCACAACTCCAACCATGGCCACACATTTGGATTGTGTAATCCGGATAACGTTGTGGATAATCTGGTTCAGTTCGTTTTTCGGTTAAACACTTAATTCGGCTTAAAACGAGGCCAAAACGGTCGTTTTTCGGCTTAAAATTTAAATTTATATAAAACTGATTTAAAAACTTTAAAAACTTAAACCATGACATTTATTGACTTAACACATCATATTATCGGTAATTGTGCATCTTTTTCGGCTTGATTGATCGTCTCTTGCTTGGTTCGATGTTAAAGGTTTCGTTTAACGTACCGATGTACTAATAAATCGAAATCCTTTTTCTGTGCTAAAATTCACTTATCCCGAAGCCTTAATACTTCGTACACATCACTAAACTTTATATATTTCGTCTATAACGTAATCCTCGATTCGTTCGGGTTTCAATAACCGTTCATCGATTAATCGTAATTTCAATATGACTAGCTGTACATTCGAGTATAATTCGTACTGTGAATCTTATATACTCATATAAACACATTATAATTCATATTTTCGGTATTAAATAACACGTAAATAGTATATTCCGGCTAGGGTATACCTGAATTTGCCGGAATCGTTACACCGACGCATCTGGATCTTCATCATCGTTTTTAAGCTTCTTTAGTGTGTCATCCTTGCATGTCAGTTGCAAGATAAGATCCTCTTACTCTTTTATTTTCACCCCCTGAGACTTAACAATCTCACGAAGTTCTTCCGTTTCTTTCTGGCAATAGGAGGCATATCCCATCAGCTTTCGTTGATTGTCCATCATACGCTCTTGAGTCATTCGGTCAGCAGACATTTGATTTTCATACAGATGAAGTAAACTCAAGACCATATTCATTTGATGATCGTGTGACATGGCAAGAAATGAACCAGGGATTGGTTGAATAGGTCCTTGAGGACGATTAAGCCTCAAAAATGAGATATCCATCGGTGGTGGAGGCATCATCATCGGTGTTGGAGAAACCACCGAAGTAGCAGTCATAGGTCTTGGCAAAGTAGATAAAACAGATTGAGGGATCATACCAAGCCTAGGATCAGATGTGAGCGTGGTCGTCAAAGTAAGTTCTGGGGTGCTAGTAGTAAGCGGCATCATCGGTCTTTGAGGAATGGACTACCAAGGAGGTTGAACTCCAAAAAAAGTGCCAGCATCGGCCGACACACGTCGCTTAGACGACCCTTCACCAACTAATGCCTTCCCTTTTCGTTTACGTTGAGCAGCTATAGCAGCAGCTGCCTCAACCTCGGCCTGGTGTTGAGCTGGATCTCCACCATCACCACCATTATCACCATTATCACCGTCATCATCATTATCACCACCCTCGTTCCCACCTGCTCCTTCCTCACGCTCGGAATCCGAGTCATCGTGAATCCAGCGATCATTGGGAGGACATACACAATCTGGATTAACCAGATGACCAATCAATCGTTTGGTCTATGAAGTATCTTTCCTATAAATCTTCATCCTTCATACAGTATCAACAGTCATATGCTCAAGCGGTAGCACATCATCTACTAATTCTTGATCAATAACCAAATTTGGAATCAAATCTTGAATAATCAACTGAAGGAATCAAGGATACATCAGGAACTTCTTATGTTGAATCACCATAATGCATTGTTCCTTAAGGTGATAGAAATCAGCTCAGAGAAGTTGAATGGATTGTTCAGTATCAAAGTGACAAATGCCGATTGTAACATAATCCGACATTCGTCGAAGCCACCTTTACGTCCTCCTAGGAAATGGATTAATACATGCAATAAATACTTGTAAGTGGGACATAATCCTGCCTTGTTATACATAGAAGCTTCAAGGTCACCACCATAGAATACACGACGAAATAGACCCTTGATCAATCCTTTGTCAAACTCACAAGGATTATCAATAGTGTCTCCAAATCGAAGCACCCGTCGAATAACATCAGTATCAATAATAATAGGTTTTCGGTTGATCGTAGCCTCAATGTGGATGTTAGCTTCAACATACCTAGCTGTATTCCAAAACTGACGGATGATGCTTAAATATACAGTCGGTCTTGCAATCACTGCAAAATGAATGCATGATCGTCTGATGAATGCTAGCATGTTTCCAAAAACATCCTCGTCAGCAAAATTCGTACCGACAAAAGCATAAACGTTATGCCTTTTGTCATATGGAAGCAATGGCAAATTTTGTTGTTGCTGTTGTTGCTGTTGATGTTGTTCTTGTTGATCAGCAACAGGAGGATCTTGATCCATATTATCGGCCATTGCACTAAATAAATAAACCCGAGAACAGTGACAATGAATAATAATAATAACACTTATAACATATGATTAAAAGTTTAAAAATTTAACTAATATATAAACTTTTAATTTAAAATAATTTATAATGTCATTCATTAAGGATATTGATTCGTTATAACGAATTGGTGATTCGTTATAGCGAATTAGCTACTTTGCTATCAAGTAAATAATTAACGAATTAGGTCTAACGAATTATGAATAAAGGTTAACGAATTATGATTCGTTATAAATAACGAATGAAAATCTGATTCGTTATAAAGTAAGATTCGTTATCCTGATTCGTTTGATTTGTATAACGAATTGGGAACGAATTAGTTCCAATTCGTTACACAATAACGAATGGCCTTATTAAGCTTAATCTCTGACTAATTAACTCAAGGTCAAAATTACCAAGAACATCAAAAAGTCAAGATAGCAAACTGAACTCAATTCATACATAATTAACGATATAAATCCAAATAAATGATCACAAGGATCTCGGAAATACATCGCAAACGGAGTCGTATCAAGCATTTGTACCAAATCATTGTACACCATAGATTAATTAAGGTTTTATAAATAACTTAAAAACTGTGAACAAAATCAAGCAATTAACCCTGCAAATGTTCATTAGGTATAACGAAAATCATAATGCCTTGATCGCCTTTACCTTATGATTCAAAAATACAGAATATAATTGAGTATAGTGAAGATCGAGTTTTAGAGAAAAATTTGGTAGAGTTTCGTTACTTAATGAAGAAGAAAGGTGAATAGTGAAGGCGGTTAAGACGAACCGCCTTCACTAATCCCTATATAGTCTGACACGGCACCACCTCCAATGTGCTGAGTCATTAGATTCGTTTAAATTTGAACTAACGAATCTGGGATTCGTTATCATATATACACACGTGGCATAACGAATTAGCATCAATTCGTTAAAGTTTAAGACGGAACAATAACGAATTAGCTGTAATTCGTGTTTAATTCGTTAAGTTATGTATAACGAATTAGAAGTCATTCATTAAGAATGACTTTAATTCGTTAGACATAAATAACGAATTACTCTTATGTAATTTTAAATTAAATAATTAAATATTGATAACAATTGAATTAACTTAAATAAATCAACGAGATCCCATATCTCGATGATCAAATACCTTAACGGGTTTCATACTTAAAAGACTTAACTTAAAGAGAATAAATAATATGTAAATGAAAAAGCAAAATCTTTTTGGTATTTTGAATTTTTGAAGACATGTATTTACAAGAAAAAAATATCCGAAAATAAAAACATAGAACAGAAAATGTTTTTGTGTTTTTGTATGGTTTTTCAAAAGCAGTACATATTTTTGGATTTTTTATGAGTTTAAGCAGAGAATCATATTGACCAAATTACCCTTCCATCACAGTTTTATATTTCAGCGATATTGTGACTGGTATTAAGTCAGTCATTGATATTTTTATCCACTTAAATCTTATAACAAACTTTCAAGTGTTTTTGTGATATGATTAAAGGTTCAATTGGTGCACAGAATTTCAAAAACTATCAGCCTCTAATCTCGGTTCAAGCTTAATTTGATTTTTACCATATCATCTCAACTTGACTTAAACCATTATAATGTCGATCAAAATTTGAATTTAAAGAATTTTCGAGCAATGCATCAAGTTTCTTTTACTATGAGTGAGTATGCACGAGTCCATCTGTCGGCTTACATACATTGTATCCCCTGGGGTCCGTTTCTTATTGGTATTGAGACGCACGCAAGGGAGGAACAATTGTATGACTAACAACGGATTTTGATCAAGTCAGTAGTTTAGATTTGTACGACGTACAACAGTGATCAAGTTTATGACTTTGGGTTTGCTCTAAAAGCGAATGAAATATTCATGCATATGAATACCCAGATGATTAAGCCGCATAAAGACTCACAGTGTCCAGAACCCTAACGCTTGTTATTTGCTTTATTTTATATTTGGTGATCAGACAAATATAAGGCTTGAGTATGATAGGCTATTACATTTCTGTCATCCTCACCGAGATTTTTGGTAGAAACTAACACCTCTTTCAATTTGGCGTTTCTTTATATTTATATCACATACTTTACTCTAATAACTTGTTTAAGACCTATCAATGCACCAATGCAATTAAGCACAGTCTTTTAAACTTATTTCATTCTAGATTTGGGGCAACTGATCAATGTACTATCATTTTCTCTTTTTGCTTCAAAACTCAATTTTTAAGGAGCATAAAAGTAAATTTCAATCGCCCCAGTCACTATCAGTCTATAGATTAATGGCTATCCTATCAATCTACAAGTAGATAACATGACCAAAACATGCAAGCATGTTCCACAAACTTAAAAAACCGACATAATTTTCAGCGAAAGAATAAAGTAAAACGCATAACAATTGCCCCCAAATACTTTCCATTATTAGGTAAATGGCTATCCCGAACCTATACAAGTAAATCTCAGGACCAAACATATACAAGTATATGTCCTTCAAATGTAGGTAATTGACATAATTTTCAGCAAATGTATGCAAAAATCTTTTTGGTTTTTCTCTTTACATACATAAAACACATTCTTTTTTTCTTTTTCATTTTTCTTATAAATAAAAATTTTCACAATTTATTTGAATTTTCGGATTTTTCAATACAAACAAGAAATTTCACAATCTTTTGAATTTTCGGATTTTAATGTTTTGGGTTTTCAAAATATTTTAAAAGAAAAACAAGAAAAATACAATATTTTTGGCTTTTTCAAAATTTTTAATGTTTTTAGATTTTATCTATACAAACGAAAAGCACAGTATTTTTATATTTTCTATTTCACCCCCTAAAATCCAAAACCAAAATAAAACTTAAAATAAAAATAAACCGAAAATAAAGATAATCATCCTTGTTTCAGGATATCAGCAAGGGTTTTTAATCCATTTAAACCAAGCAGAAAATTAAAACGCGCTTTGTCAAATGCTTTGGTAAATAGATCGGCTTTTTGAAAATCAGTATGTAATTTCTCAAGATCAATTAACTTCCTTTCAAAACAATCCCGTATGAAATGATATCGAATTTCGATATGTTTCGTTTTAGAGTGTTGTACGGGATTTTTGGTGATGCTAATGGCAGCAGAGTTATCAATTAAAATTGGAGTAGTAAGAAACTTCAAACCGTAGTCGCGCAGATGTTGTTGTATCCACAAAACCTGGGAACAGCAACTCGAGGCTGCAACATATTCTGCTTCGGCGGTTGAAGTAGAGACCGTTGTCTGCTTCTTACACTGCCAGAAAACAAGCCGGCTTCTTAAGAATTGACACCCTGCTGTAGTCGATTTGAAGTTAATCTTGCACCCTCCATAGTCTGAGTCAGAATAGGCGGTAAGTTCAAAATTATCGTCCTTGGGGTACCATAACCCGATGTCTGAATTTCCCCTCGCTTGACCGCTGCCAGGTGAGTCACTCGGGGACTAGCTTGGTACCTAGCACATAAACAAACAGCAAACATTATATCAGGGCGAGAAGCAGTGAGATGCATCAACGAACCAATCATTGCTCGATAGAGGGTAGGATCGACAGTATCCTCCAATTCATCCGGTAATAAATTGTGACCCATGGGGAGAGGAGTTGAAGGGATTTTTCCGGCAGTAATCTTGAATCGGCTCAAGACATCGTTCACATACTTAGTCTGGTGAATAAAGATTCCTTTCGCAGACTGGTGAACCTGCAACCTTAAAAAGAAGTTCATCTCTCCCATCGAACCCATTTCGAACTTAGTTTGCATCGACTTCTCGAATTCCTTACATAACGCATCATTTGTCAATTTGACCTGATTCGTTGACTCAGTTCGTGTGACATTGTTTAAGCGATAAACTCGGTCAGGATAATCAGGATCCACAAAGCCAGGAGGCTGTAACACAAACACTTCCTCATGTAGTTTACCGTTGAGAAAAGCACTTTTCACATCCATTTGATATACTTTTATATTCTTGTAAGCCACATAAGCTAGAAAAATTCGTATAGCTTCCAATATTGCAACCGGAGCGTATACCTCAGTGTAGTCTATACCCTCTTGCTGATGGAAACCTTGCACCACAAGTCGTGCCTTGTTTCTCATGATCACCCCACGATCGTCTTTTTTACATTTAAATACCCACTTAGTTGGAATAGGTTTCTTTACTCTAGCGGGTTTGTCAATAAGATCACATGCACCCAATCGTGCAAATTGTTGCAATTCCTCTTGCATTGCTTCTACCCAAGAAGGATCTTCAAGTGCCATACGAGGTCTCGTTGGCTATACTTGGGATAGAAAGCAAGTAAACTTAGAAACATTTACTATTCTAGACGAATGTAAATCTATATAAGCACACAATACATTATTCTCACTCGAATAAGCAACTTGATGACGTGTTTGAACGCCCACATCAAGTTCCCCAATGATGTTTTCCTTTGGATGATAATTATGAATCCTAAGAGTAGGTTTCTCAGGAACAACAACATTCTCGAATAAATTAGTGTAATGTTCTCTAAACTCTCGATATGAGTCATCACTGTCAACTGTATCAGGTTCAATAACTTGATCAACAACTTGATTATCATCAGAAGAAGTAGAAACATTATCAAATGAAGCTGGAGGATCATCCCTTAGATCTTCAGTTGGAGCTTCAACATCATTAGAACTTGAAAACCTTGGAATTACCAAATGATCTTCAAAATATGCACGAACAAGATCTTCATCAGGTTGTTCAGTTGTTGGAGTAAATGAATTAAATAAGCCATCGTAATCAAACATCCAGTCGGGACCTTTCCCTTAAGGAGGTTTGGTGTAACTTTGACAATCCACATGGTACCACTCCTCAACACAACCGGAAGTGAAATTAAATACCCTTTTCTTTGGATAAGCATAACCCAAGAAATACCCCTCAATTGACTTCTCTTCTAACTTACCCACATCTCTTTTTAACATCGTACAGGGACACCCAAATGGTTCCAAGTACTTTAAGTTAGGCTTTCGTTTGTTCAAAAGCTCATAACTCGTCTTTCGGAGTCTCTTAACTGTCAAAACCCGATTAAGCGTATAACATGCAGTATTCACAGCCTCATTCCAGAATTCGACAGGAAGCTTAAAATCGGCAAACATAGTTTTAGCTGCTTCAATCAAAGTTCTGTTTTTCCGTTCAGCAACACCGTTTTGTTGTGGTACATAAGTGGCACCGTATTCTCGATGAATTCCTTTTTGAACACAAAAGAAATCCAATACAGTGTTTTTAAATTCAGTGCCATTATCATTACGAATTCTCCTCACTTTTTGCTTGTATAGTGATTCGGTCTTAGTGATTAAATTTTGAACAAGAACAGGTGTTTGATCTTTCGAACTCATAAATAAGACCAATGAGTATCTTGAATAATCATCGGTAACCACAAGACAATACCAATCTCCAGAGATACTAGCACGATTCACTGGACCAAACAAATCCATATGAAGTCGTTCTAATGGTGTATCAATGGAAAAAAATAACTTAGAAGAATGTGACTTTTTCTTCTGTTTGCCCTTTTTGCAAGCAATATAGTGGTCGGATAACTTAAAGTTCTTCAAAGAAACACCTTCAACTAAGTCATTTTCCATTAGATAGTTTATCTTTCAAACATGAATGTGACCCATTCTATGATGCCATAGAATAGAGTCCTTCTCTGTTGCTTTTGAGACAAAACATGTTTCGATTGATGTAGAAACTTTAGAACTCATATTTAAGACATAAATATCATTTGATCATGGTGATCATATGACAACCATGCCCTCGGGAATAACATATCCCAGTTTCAGAATCAGACATTCTTTATCAGTAAATATTGTCGTGTACTTCTTGTAACATATTTGCGACACACTTAACAAGTTATGGTAAACTTTATCACAGTAATTAACCTTTTCAAATGTAATGTGACCATTTGAAACTTCACCTTCTTGTGTCATACCCCCAAAATTCCCAGCAAAAGCCACATAATCCCCTTGAATATTTCTCACGTTTGTTAAGAAGTCGAGATTTCCAGTAATATGACGAGAACATCCACTATCCATTATCCAGTTTTCACCATACACGGTCTTGGATGTACCCTACACACAAAGTAAAAGTGATTAGTTCAAAAACGCAGCCTAGGCCTCAGTCTTGGGCACCTTTTGATTTTTCATGAGAAAACTTAAACTTAGCCGAATTCAATTGTTGTTCAGCAACTTGAGAATAAGTTACTAGCCTTTTAGACTTACGTCTCAGATAGGCCGCTTGAACGAAATTTGAGTTCGCGTTCTTGCAGATTGGCTCGGTTAGAAAAAACTTTGGTTTTACTTGACCAGATGTTTCATTCACATGAATCACCTTTCATGGATTCACATTTGAAAACATGATGTGAGTATCATCATCATACGACAAAGTTCGTTTCAGAATCTCCTTTATCACATAAACCGGTTT
Organism: Bidens hawaiensis; assembly: GCF_021521415.1. Taxonomy (NCBI): domain Eukaryota; kingdom Viridiplantae; phylum Streptophyta; class Magnoliopsida; order Asterales; family Asteraceae; genus Bidens; species Bidens hawaiensis. Next base: position 3,217 of record NW_027497790.1, on the reverse strand, counting down.
CGATTGGTCTTTGACAAACGGTATGAACATTCTAAGTCATCTTCTGGCCACAGTTTCTCACCACATGACCTTGTTAACCACAAAGAAAAACAGCTTCGCATGTCTACATGATCATGTTGAGATTTGGGAAGAACATATGTCATAGAAGGTTGATGACTCACATTCTTAGTAAAACTCTTGTCCAAATCATCAGACGACACCGATTTCTTTTTCAAACAGAAGTCAATATTAGAGCAGTTTGAAAAACTTTGCAATGTGTCAGTTCCAGTTGATTTTACAAAATGAACTTTCTTAGCAGTTTTTAACAATTTCTTAGCTTTAATCAATGGGTCTGATGTGTTTGATGTTTTGGCACAAGCATACTGACATTCAAGATCTTGTATCTTGGAAGTTTCATTGTGAAAAACACTTTCGATCAATTCTGGTTTGATAATGCTAATCGGAATGCCTTTCTCAGTGAACATTGTGTCTATTCCTTTTAATTTAAACACACGACCAGTTGACGGCTTGGAAACAGTAGGATTGATAAAACACATCAGATCCTCATCAGAAATTTTGGGTTTTTCTGATTTCATAGCCTTCACCGGTTTAGCCTTAACTTGTTCTTCCTTTCTCACTTGAGTTGTGTGTGAACCATACACGGCCTCCTCAAATTCATGAGGTTCACATAAAATGTGATTAGAACTTGGAATGTTCTGGTTTTTGTGCATTACTTCATGTTCAAACAAATCCTCAATGATCACCTTCTCAACATTTTCAACAAATACTTTATTGCTTTCAACCTAATGTTTTTGAGTTGGTGGTTGGGCTTTAACAGTTTCAGATTTTATTGGTTTAGGTTTGTCAGAGACAATGGGTTCTTTCACAAACACTTCTTCTTCTTTCTAGAAAAAGGATTTGCTCTATAATCATTTTGAAATGGTGGTGGTATCTCAAAAAAACCTATGCCCTTTTTAGGATCTATTTGCTTACCAGATACTTCAATTATTTCATTTAGAAAAAAATATGAGTTTCTAAATTTGCCCAACTTATTTTTCAACTCAAGAACTTCATTCTCAAGCTCGGTTATCTTAGAGCGATGTTTCAAGATTTCTTGAAATTTTTTATCGTTGGTCGTCATTTTAACAGACAACTCAGCTTTGAGATCATGATTACTTTTCGACAATGCTTCAATCTTCTCCCTAGATTTCATTTGAGATTCTAAAGATTGTCGATAAGTATCTTTAAGTGAAGCAATTTCTTTTACTAAACAATCATTATGATTTTTCAATGATTCTAACTTAGGCTTGTTTTTCTCACAATCAACACAAGATACATTAGCAGAGATAGGAACAGAAGCACTAACCTCATTAATTTTGGTCATGCAAGAGAAAGTAGTTGGAAGCTTTTCACACGAGTCGTCAGAATCAGAATCGGTATCATTATCAGAAGATAGCTCACTCCCACTTGCATCTTGTAAATTTTCATTTAACCCGAACATAGCCAGATTAGCTTGATTGTCATTGCACGGCAATATTTGTGACCAATCAGTTCCATCCATGTTGGACAACATAGCTTGTGACCCAAAAGAAGATGGTTTGGTTCCAGAAGACTTAACAGCATCATTACTTGTTTTTCCAGATGAATTTCGATCTTGATTTCTAGGACCAGAATACTCCTTCTTTGGTTTATCACATTCTTTGGCAAAATGTCCATACTCTTGACAGTTATAACATTTAACTTTCAATTTATCAAACCCAAGCTTCTTCTTTAAATGGAAGATCTTTGCCAGTTCTTTGCATGAACTTTTTCACCTCTCTGACGATCATTGCCATATTACATTTCAAATCCATGAGTTCCAAATCATAAGGATCAATTTGGTCATAATCTTCGTCAGTTAAATCACTAGTAGCAATTTTACTACCAACCAGATTCTCATAAGAAGACATGAAGGCAGACAAGAAAGCAAAGTTTTGTTCAGCCTCCTTCATGTTCACATTCGGTTGTGATAAGAATTGATTTGCAGTAGTTGAATTTCCAGTCCCTCCAGAAGAACCAGAAGCACCAAGTGATCCAGAACTTCCAGCAATGTAAAAATAAGCACGTGGATCACTATAGATAGTTGTAGCACTATCACTTGCATTTTGTGTCAGAAATGCAGTGATTGGAGAAATTGTTGAACTCAAAGGCATACTCCCACCATAAAAAGCTGGATCTTGATTATCTTTAGAAGACTTTTTACACCTAAGATCATATTCACGAGCTTCGATCTTTTGCATGAACTCAGTCGCAGTCAAATCTTCATTACTGAAGTAATTATTTTCTTTCAACACCATTAAGAAAGTCAAGTAAGAACTTGGTAAAGCACTCTTAATGGTATCTATCTTATCACTTTCAGAAGGTTCCATCTTCATCTTGTCCATTTCGGCTATCAGATGGTTAAATCGTGTAGTCATCTCTTCAACAGTCTCACCTTTAAGTAAGTTAAAATTTCTAAATTGAAACTTTAACATCACCTTCTTGCTTTCTGCAGTGTTACCCATACTCTGCGTACGAATATGTTGAAACAACGAAGCACAAATTTTGATGCTACCGACTTGATGAAATATGTTTTCAGGTAATGCCATTGTAAGAGTTGAGTATGCTTTCGTTTCAATCTCCAAAGCCTTCTTTTCTTCCTGAGAGTATTGTGAGATATCTTTAGGTGTGAATCCAATTGTTTCATCTCCAATCATTGGAGTAGTATACACTTCATCCAAACAGTAAGAACAATCAGGGTGAACAGAACCCAGGTGAGCACGAAAACGAGGTTCACATTTAGCTAAGTCACTAAATTTCATTAATCAAGGACACTTGGAATGAGATCCAATTTCCGTGTCCAATTGTAATATTTGTTGCATGAGCACGTTTTGAGAAGCTAATGCGTAAAAACCAGCCATCTTGATAAGTAACCAGACAATCAAACGTCAAGGGTTGAATTTGAAAATTTCTTAAATAAACTGGGAACAGTAGGGTTTAACGAATTGTGAACAGTGTTTAACGAATTAAACACGAGTTAAAAATTGTTTGTGTAACGAATCTAGAACAATGTCACACGAACTGAGTCAACGAATCAGGTCAAATTGACGAATCAGTTTGACGAATTAGTTTAACGAATCCAAGTTCAAAGTAACGAACCAGGTTAACGAATCACTAAGCAATTTTAACGAATCAAGTAACGAATCCACCTATTCAAAGT
>NW_027497789.1:0-100380 GCF_021521415.1 Bidens hawaiensis | reverse complement strand
GATGCAGTGCCACTCCGACCAGCGAAGGTGGCATACTGGAAGCTCTACCGCTCATGAAGTCAACTCACAACCCAACAATGGCGAAGGATCATCCCGCAAACCAAGAATGAGGGTGACGATGCCTTATGAGAGTTTCAAGATACCCGCGATGATCAACGAAGCCACTCAGTATAGGGAAGAGGAGGATCCCGAAGAAGAGGATCCTATGGAAGAAACCAAACCGGAAGAAGAGCATCCCGACGACTCAAAGGAGATATCAACATCCATTGATGGATCACTCACTTCCAACAACCCAAGTTACGGTTCTGTCAATCCGTATGTTCAGTATCTTGAGCAGCTAAGGAACCAAGCTTCATCAAGCTTCCCGCCATTTCAAGGAAGGATCCCTTCAATTCAAGAACAAGCTAATGAGATTCGTGAGCAAAATCAAGCCGCCGAGACATACCTCTACCTTGCAGCTGATCAGACTTACGTCCCGTATCATGAACCGAGAAACCACTTCGAGATGGTGACGCTGGGTTACTGTGACCCACCGCCACAATACGGATACCCCGACGTCATTCCACAATCGTACGAGGAACACCCTGATCGCGCATTGCACGGGACGGATGACTGGAAGAAGAAGATAGCTGAGGAAAGGAAAAAGAAGAAGAAGATTAGGAGAGAAGCTTCTTCACAAATGCAACAAACTGACAAGGGTTGTCAAGAAATTTCTGAAGCACTGAAATGATGGTGGTAATGGTGTGTTTCAAGAGAAGAAGCGTGTGTGTGCTCAAATATATGTGTGTAATGTAGTTTGTTTGTAATGTGTTGTATGGATAAGAAAATATATATACATCGGATATGAATGTATATATATAAGTGTGTGTTGTAATAATTCTTGTATATACCGTGTATGGTATATACAAATGATGAAATAAATGTGTGTTTAATAAAGAAATTAGATAAATTTCAGATATAAAAGAATAGAAAGAATAAGATAAATGTCTCTACAAAGTAATAACGTTGAGGTTTCCCGAAAAGAATCCGAGAAACAAAAAGAAAAAGGAAAAGGACCAGAAAAAGAACAAGAAGATCCAATTCCCAAAAAAATTTATGGATCGAATTCAAAAGATGATTAAAGACACTGTTAGGGAAGAATCCATGGCTAGGTCCCAATCTCGTCAAACGAAACATTCTCACTCTCACTAGGTTAATCCGTCCCGAAAGTCTGTTTCCAAACCCCGTTCTAGACCCTCGCACGTAGATGAGAGTGTACATGAATCAAACGCCGATGGAGGTGTTCGTCAAGAACTTAAGAGGCTTAAGATTGGCGGGTGTACGTTCAAGGACTTCAAGTATTATGGGCCGAAAGAATTCCACGGCGATAAGGGTGCCATCGCGACTGTTAGGTGGCTTGAAGAGATGGAAACAATTGTAATCACGAGCAAGTGTTCGGAAGAGGAGAAAATTCAATACTCCGTCCTGATGTTCAAAGGCGAAGTGCTAGAGTGGTGGAACACACTAATCATGAGTAAAGGAAGGGAGACAATGTATGGGTTGTCATGGAGCGAGTTTAAGGAACTGTTAATGTCAAAATTCTGTCCGATGCATGAAACGGACCAAATCCAAACCAAGTTCCTAGCTCACAAGGTCGTCGGAACGAACCTTCGTGAGTATAATACCAAATTCCACGAGTACTGCCGCTTGGTTCCCCAGCTGGTTACCCCAGAATCCAGCAAAGTTACACGCTATATATGGGGGCTACCGCGGGAAATTCGTGACATGGTGAGGTCGCACTTGCCTCAAACCGCCAACTTCGCGATGGAATTGGCCGGATACTTAATAGGCGGAATGATCCCCAATAAAGAAGAAGATAAAAAGGTCGTGTCGACGCAAGATACGAGGAAGGATGGAAATACCCGTTTCAAGGGTAAGGAAGTCGACCAACGAAGGTCGGGCTTCAACTCCGGCATCCACAATGCAAGACTTGCAAGAAATACCATAGGGGTCGATGCCATCTAACTCCCCGTCCTTGTGAGTCATGTCACAAATTTGGCCACGCCACGGCCGATTGCTGGAAGAAGAAGATGACTTGCTACAACTGCAAGGAGATAGGACACCTTAGCTTCGAGTGCCCCAAGAATAAGCCCGCGACTGGTGGTGGGGGTGGTAGCGGTCAGAAGAATGAGCCCAAGAAGGGCAATGCAAGAGTATTCGTCCTTGATACGAAGAAAGCGGCCGACACACCGGAAACCATTACCAGTACATTTCTTGTTAACAATATCTATGCTAGAGTCTTGTTTGATTCAGGAGCCAATTTAATTTTTATAGATTATAAGTTTTGTAGTCTATTAAACGAACCCTTAATCAAACTTAATGAAACTCTAAGCGTCGAGACCGCTAGTGGTGAAATTGTTAAAATCTCCGAAGCTTTAGAAAACGGAAAAATCTTATTAGCCGGTTACATTTTACCCATCCAATTGCTACCTATGACTCTTGCTGGTTTTGATGTTGTGTTGGGTATGGATTGGTTATCCGACAACCATGCCCGTATCCTTTGCAATAGCAAGACCATTGAACTCCAATCCCCGGACAAACGTACCATACGAATCGAAGGGGATAAGGACGCTGGCCAAGTTAGCCTAATCTCTATGATAAAGGCTAACAAATTTTTAAATCAAGGATGCTTAACATTCATGGCCTACGCCACCGAAGAACCTAAACCCAAGGAAATCAAAGACGTTCCTGTAGTTTCCGATTTTGCCGATGTCTTTCCCGACGAACTCCCCGGCATTCCCCCCGATCGCGAGGTAGAATTTAGAATCGATCTCATTCCCGGAACTGCTCCGACGCCAAGGCTCCATATCGCCTCGCACCAACCGAGATGTAAGAACTGAAGAAACAACTTGACGAGCTTCTCGAGAAATGATTCATACGACCAAGTTCATCTCCATGGGGAGCGCCGATACTTTTTGTCAAGAAGAAGGATGGATCCATGCGAATGTGCATAGACTACCTAGCCCTCAATAAAGTTACGATCAAGAACCGATACCCACTTCCCCGAATTGATGATTTGTTTGATCAACTCCAAGGTGCTAGCTTCTTTTCCAAGATCGATCTCCGCTCCGGCTATCACCAATTTAAGGTTCAATCTGAAGACATTCCAAAGACCGCGTTTCGAACAAGGTACGACCATTATGAATTCACCGTTATGCCATTTGGACTTACTAATGCGCCGGCTGCGTTCATGGACATGATGAATCGTATCTGTAAGCCTTACTTAGATAAGTTTGTGATCGTGTTCATCGACGACATATTAATTTATTCTAAGTCTAAGGCCTATCATGAGAATCACCTTCGAACGTTACTTGAAACTCTTAGGGCCGAGAAACTGTACGCCAAATTCTCGAAATGCGAGTTCTGGTTGCACGAGGTGCAATTTCTTGGTCACATCATCAACGTTATTGGTATTCAAGTAGACCCCACTAAGATTGAAGCTATCTCGAAGTGGGAGATCCCAAAGTCGCCAACCGAGATTCGAAGTTTCTTGGGATTGGCTGGCTATTATCGAAGGTTCATCGAGAACTTTTCTCGAATTGCTGTTCCCCTAACCTCCTTGACTCGAAAGAACGTCAAATATGAATGGGGAACAAAGCAACAAGAGGCTTTCGATATACTCAAACAAAAGCTTACCCAAATTCCCATACTGGCCTTGCCAGAACGTATTGAAGACTTCGTTGTCTTTTGCGATGCGTCCCATTCCGGCTTGGGATGTGTATTGATGCAACGAAAGAAAGTAATCGCTTACGCCTCTCGTCAATTGAAAGTACACGAGAAGAATTACACGACTCACGATATAGAGTTAGGCGCCATAATCTTCGCACTTAAGTTATGGAGGCACTATCTCTATGGAGTAAGATTTACCATGTACACTGATCATAAGAGCTTAAAGCATATCTTTGATCAAAAGGAGATCAACATGCGCCAACGACGCTGGATGGATACTCTTAACGATTATGACTGCGAAATAGTTTATCATGAAGGTAAAGCCAACGTTGTGGCTGATGCCCTAAGTCGTAAAGAGCACGAAAAGCCAAAAAGAGTCCGAGCGTTAAGGCTAGAACTCCAAATCGATCTTGTTGACCAAATCAAATCCGCCCAAACTCAAGCAATCAACGAGAATCAAATCTCAGATGAAAAACGTAATGGCACCATTGACTCGCTAGTCAAAGGTGACGATGGTATCCTTAGACTTGGAAACAGGATTTGGGTACCAACTGTGGGAGGATTGCGTGAGAAGATCTTAAACGAAGCCCATAAGTCTAAATACACGATGCATCCCGGGAGCGACAAAATGTAACATAATCTTAAAGAGAACTATTGGTGGAATGGAATGAAGAGAGATGTCGCTTGGCATGTGGCGAAATGTTTGACATGTTTAAAAGTCAAGGCTGAGCACCAAAAGCCTTCGGGATTGCTTCAGCAACCCGAACTTCCCGTATGGAAGTGGGAGTTGATTATCATGGATTTCATTACCAAACTCTCTAAAACGACTCGACAACATAATGCAATTTGGGTAATTGTGGATTGATTAATAAATTCCGCACACTTCATTCCCATCAATGAGTCTTATTCAATGGACAAATTAGCTCGTATCTATGTTAACAGTATTGTGGCCCTGCATGGGGTACCGTTGTCCATTATTTCTGATCGAGACAGTCGTTTCACGTCTCACTTCTGGAAAAGCTTCCAACAAGCGCTAGGTACGAAGTTAAACCTTAGCACTGCCTATCATCCGCAAACCGATGGGCAAAGCGAAAGAACAATTCAAACGTTGGAAGACATGCTCCGAGCTTGTGTGATAGACTTAGGTGGAAGTTGGGATGACCACTTAACTCTAATGGAATTTTCATATAACAATATTTATCATGCAAGTATTCAAGCCGCACCGTTCGAAGCGTTGTATAGCCGAAAGTGTAGAACGCCCGTGTGTTGGTCTGAAACTGGAGATAATCAATTATCCGGACCCGAGATAGTCCAAGAAACTACCGACAAAGTCATCCAAATCCGCGAACGACTTAAGACGGCACGTGATCGCCAAAAGAGTTACGCCGATGTCCGTCGTAAGCCGTTAGAATTCAATGTCGGTGATAAAGTTCTTTTGAGAGTCTCGCCATGGAAAGGCGTAGTCCTCTTCGGCCAGAAAGGAAAGTTAAGTCCTCGATTCGTTGGACCCTTTGAGGTACTTGAACGAATTGGTACCGTCGTATACCGATTGCGACTGCCCGAGGAAATGCAAGGGATACACGATGTATTCCATATCTCGAATCTGCGTAAATGTTTAGCCGATGAATCTCTCTCGATGCCGTTAAAAGATGTTGAAATTAATGAGAACTTAAAATTAGTTGAGCGCCCAATTCAAATTGAAGATTAAAAACTTAAGAAGCTCAAAAGACGAACTTTGAAAATAGTGAAAGTAAAATGGGATTCCCGACGAGGAACCGAGTATACTTGGGAACTCGAGTTTGAAATGATAAAGAAATACCCCCACTTATTCTCGTGAAGCAATCTCGAGGACGAGATTTATTTCAAGGTGGGGAGGATGTAACATCACGGGAATTTTGGGCCAAAAATGACAACTCTTCAAAGTTAAGGGACTAATCATGCCAAATTCAAACTCCAAAGTTAAAAATGAAAAATCTGTTTTCTTCTCCTATCGCGCTACGCGATGGGGACAAGGGACAAGTCATCGCATATCGCGATGGGGCTTGGTCAAACCTTCTGGAAGGGTCAACAGCGATACGCGATCGCTGATTGGACTTACGTCATCGGGTATCGCGATGACGTGTCCCGACACCTCTGGCACAAGACTGCCACCTGTCCACACGTGGCACACCTCTCGCCACGTGTCCCGACACATGGCAACACGTGGCACATCGTCCGCCACGTGTTAACATGTGGCACACCGTCTGCCACGTAGCAACACGTGGTAGACCTACGTTGTGACTGTGCGTTGCTACATCGCTCTACGCGATGGGTGACTAGGAGCCTATCGCGTATCGCGATAGGATCCAAGATTTTGCCTATAAATAGCAGGTCCGGGGTCTTCACAATTCACACCAAAATCCAGCATACAATCATCTCTCTACTCTCTCACTACACCTCGAAATTCGTGCCAACGATCCACCTCGAAAACCGTGCCCCGATTCCTCGATAAACGTGCCATACCTCGATATTCGTACCATTCCATGACAACGTTCCGATCAAAAAGGTGATCCCGTACCGACGTCCCGACGATCATCTCGAAGTGCGTGCCGTGAAAAGTTGGTTTCTCGAGAAGCGTGCCGAAGTGAAATGGCGATCAAAGCGAGTGTTGAAAAGACTAAGCGGCGTAGAAGTCCTGCTCGAGTATCTAGGAAATATTAAGCCGAGGAAAGGTAAGGCTTACTACCCGACTAAAATAATAATAAAATATTCTAAAAGGCTTAATGCCCAAAGTCGGAATTATATTCGATGTTTATGAAAAGAAATTATATAACAAAGAAAATAAAAGAAAAGGGAAATTTAAAAATGTAAGTATATATATGTGTGTGTATGATTATATATATATATACATAGTTCTTTGTTATAATTATTATTTAAGTATAATGTGTATTCTTAAATAATAAAGAAAAGAATTCGTTTCTTAAAGAAGAAGAAACGTCGGGTTTTTATAATAAACTAAAGGTTTATAAATATTGCTTTTAAAACTAAAGGTTTTAAAGTAAAAGAAATGAACTAAAGGTTCATCGAGATAATAAGACTAAAGGTCTTAAGTCGGATTGTATATTCGACTAATAAAAGTTATACTCGTACTATAGGTGTGAGATAGCAAGAAAGATTACGCAATGGCGGTGTTGGAAACCGATCCCGATCAAAGGTGAATATGCCCCACTTTTACAAACTTGTTTTCAAATAAATAAACGTGTTATGTGTAAAACTTTACATGAGACTAAGTGTCTCTAAAAACATTATGAATAAGAGTAAAAGACTAGCCCTCAAGCTGTAGTATACGTTTGTCTGGATCCTTACATATGTGGTAAAATGCGGTGGGCACATCGCACCACGCCTGGTCACGACCTCCAACCACGATGGGCCGAACCAAAGTATGTTCGAGTGAGAATGACCTTGTGTATATTTATGGTACCTAAGTACGTCGGGACGCTGCGGTGTCTTGCTGGGGTGACCCAGGTAGAGGCTCGAATTTATAATGATATTGTTTTAACTTTGTTATTCCTAAGCCAAGATGGGCCGAGGCACGCGTAACCCTCAAGGGGTAACAAAGTAAAAGAAAATGTTTTCGCGTCAGCATATTCACCAGCATTCGTTGCTGACGTATTTTTATAACATTTTGCTGGTAATCAAGATTAGAGATAAAGGACGAAGGCTCAATATTCCAATGGCTCGGATAAATTTTAAATGTTAATATAACTAAATGGTGGTTTTGTAAACCTAAAACAAGTAAACACAAATGGAACTCGTTTCCATCTTTTGTAATGTAAATATTATATAACTTTGATCCCTATGTTTTATAAAGTCTTCCGCTAATTAACCGTAACTCTGATATATTTACAAATATGGTACCAACTATCGAGTCACACGCCTAGGACTAAGATGGGGGTGTGACAGCTGCCACCGCTGCCGACCGTGATTGGTTGCTGAAGCATGCTATTTGCAAGGTATTATCTTCTTTCGTTTCTCTTCCCCCCTTATTATTATATATTTTTTTATTTACTCTGATGATTTTTTCCTTTGTTTAGGTTGCTCAACGCATCATTAGTGATGATGATTTAACGTGCTGCATTGGAGCCCTTGTTAATGCTTCTCAACATCTTGGTCATAAGGCTGGTTTTCATGATGGTATTGCGCATTTGCGCAACAACCTTCCACTTGAGGCCTATGCCCTTCACGCCATTGACGTGGAAAAGGAGTATGCTGCTGCTGAGACGGACTATGATTCTCTCACGTTTCCTATTCTTTCTGAAGCTGCTCAGTATGCCAAGGAAGAGAATGGCGTGCAGCTGTTGAGGAATTTGCTTGAGCCTTCGCAGGCTGGTCCTTCCACCGCTCCTGCTGGTGATCAAGACGATATTTCGGTCGCTGACTCTGGAAGGAGTGTCAACGATGTAGATTAGGCCTTTTCTTTTGTGTTCTTTTTCTGTATTTCTCGTTGTTTTTTGTGTGTGGGCGTAAGCGCTCGCTTGTAAATTTTTGCTTATAAATGAGAAGGTTTGTTTTGTGAAATGCGGAGTATCGTTTCCATTCATATTTGACCCTTGGCCTGTTTTTACAATTGGAATCGATTTACATATAACATCTTCGTAATTGTGCTGCGTTCCATGTAGGAATCGCTGAGCCATCGAGGTGCATCAAAGTGTAGGCGCCTTTTCCCAATACTTTCTTGATATGGTATGGGCCTTCCCAAGATGGCGCTAGCTTGCCTTGCGGTTGTGCTCTTGATGCCTCGTTGTTGCGAAGGATGTAATCTCCGATGTTGAACTCACATATTTTCACTTTAGTGTTGTAATACTTTCGTAGTTGGCGTTTGTAATTTTGTTCTCTTATTGCCGCCAACTCTCGACGCTCCTCAAGAAGCATTAGGTCTAACTTCCTTTCTGCGTCGTTGTCTTTCGGTATTGTGATTCTTGGCGATGGGACGCCAACTTCGGCGGGGATCATTGCTTCGGTATCATAAGTTAGGCTGAACGACGTTTCCGCGTTGCTTGTGTTTTTGTGTGTTCTTATGGCCCATAGTGCGTGAGGTAGCTGATCGACCCATCCGGATTTGTGGTTTGCTAATCTTTTCTTGATTCTGCCAACGATTGTTCTGTTGGCGTGTTCTACTTCGCCATTCCCTTGTGGATGAGCAACAGAAGTGAATGTCTGCATGACAGTGAGCTCTTTCAACCATTTTTGGATATGTTGGTCAGCGAATTATGTTCCGTTGTCATTGACTAAGCTCATGGGTAATCCAAACCAACAAATTATAAACTCCCAGATAAACTTCTTGATGCTCGTTGCATTGATTGTTGCCACCGGCTTTGCTTCGACCCACTTTGTGAAGTAATCGATCGCTACGATCAAAAATTTCATGCGGCCTGGCGCCTCTGGAAATGGTCTAGTTATATCAATTGCCCATTTCTGAAATGGCCAAAAAGTTGTTACCGGTATCATGGAGTTTTTCGGACGCAGGGTGTTTGGTGCATGGCGTTGACAAGCACTGCATTTTCTCAATTCTTTCCCGGCGTCAACATGCATGCCTGGCTAATAATATCCCGTGTTCATGATTTTTGCCACCACCATTCTCGGACCTGCGTGTATGCCACATATTCCTTCATGGATTTCTCTGAGCAGATAATTTGCGTCTTGCGGGTCTACGCATCTGAGAAGTGGACCCAAGTATGATCGTCTATACAGGATATCTCCTTGGATTGTGTAATTCAACGCTTTATGGCGGATCTTCCACGCATCTGCTTTCTTTTCTGGCAAGATACCTCTCATGAGGTAGTTGATGATTGGTGTCATCCAACTGTTTTCTGTTTCTGAGCAGACGAGAATTTCTCTGTTCATTATTGAAGGTGTTGCCAGGACTTCGCTGCGGACATCTTTTGCAAGGTGTTCAAATCCAACGGATGCGAGTTTGCTTAGGGCGTCAGCTTGTTTGTTCTCGCTTCTATTAATGTGTTTCACCTTACATGTGGCGAAAGTTGCCATTAGCGCCTTAGCCTGCGCCAGGTATGATGCCATCTTGTTGTCCTTCGCGTCATATGATCCTTCAATTTGGTTTGCCACTAACATGGAATCCACATGTGCTTCCAAGTGGCGGGCCCCTAGTTTTTTAGCGATTCTCAACCCTGCCAACAATGCTTCGTACTCCGCCTCATTGTTTGTGCTTTTGAATTCTAGGCGTAATGCATACGTAAAATGTTTCCCTTCTGGGTTGGTTATTTTTAGGCCTGCTCCCGCGCCTTCGTCGTTGGAGGCTCCATCTGTGAACATCTTCCAGACTTTGTCTTGCTTTTGATCCACGAGGGCTTCGATTTCTTTTTTACATTCTTCTTCTTTTTCTTGAGGGATTTCTGCGATGAAATCAGCCAAAAGCTGGCCTCTTATTGCTGGCCTTGGTTTGAACTCAATGGCATATTCTCCCAATTCTATCGCCCATTTAGCGAGCCTCCCAGACAATCCTGGCTTGCTCAGTACATTTTGCAATCGAAAGTTGGTGAGAACATGTATTGGTTGGCCTTGGAAGTATCTTCTTAAACGTCGCGCTGTCTGGACCAAGGATAAGACTAACTTTTCCAAGGTGGAGTATCTTGTTTCTGCATCTGCCATAGTTCAGCTTATGTAATAAATGGGCGTTTGAATGCCATTCCTTTCCACCATTAAGACTGTGCTGACTGTTTTTTCTGATGATGCTAAATATACTACTAAGGTTCTCCAGCTTTGGGCGCTGTGAGCGTTGGCAGCACTTCCAGGCGTGACTTGATTTCTTGGAACTCTTTTTCCGCTTCTTCCGTCCATCGGAAGTGAGACTTGTTGAGGCAATTTCTCAAGGTTGAGACGAATGGGAATGACTTTTCAGCATGACTAGACAAAAACCTATTCAATGCGACTAACCGGCCATTGAGTGTTTGCACTTGTTTAACTGATTTTGGCGACGGCATTTTTCGCACGGCCTCCAATTTTTCTGGATTGGCTTTGAAGCCACCATTCGTCACGATTACTCCTAGGAATTTCCCTCTTCCATGCCGAAGGAACATTTCCCTGGGTTTAGCTTCATGCTTATTGACCTTAGAGTGTTGAAGGTTTCCTCTATATCTTTTAACATGGTTTCTTCTGTCTTGCTTTTAATGACGAGATCGTCCATGTAAACTTCCAAATTCCTCCCAATTTGATGTTTAAACTCTTTGTCCATCAACCTTTGGTACGTAGACCCGGCATTCTTGAGGCCAAATGGCATCATTTTGTAACAATATGTTCCGCTGTTTGTTCTGAACGCTGTTTTGTCTTGGTCTTTTGTCGCCATGTGGATTTGATGGTACCCCTTGTAGGCATATAAAAAGCACTTGAACTGAAAGGGTACCAGTGCGTCAACTTTAAGGTCGATTTCTGGCAAAGGGTAGCAATCTTTCGGGCACGCCTTATTCAGGTCCTTGAAATCGATACACATGCGCCATTGGCCATTCGCCTTGGGTACCATTACCGGGTTCGCTACCCAAGTTTGGTACTGAATTACTCTGATTATACCTGCATCGATCAGTTGCTGGACCTGCTCATCACAGGCTTTTGCCTGTTCTGGCCCCATCTTTCTTTGCTTTTGTACGACCGGGACGAAATTTGGGTTAACTTTTAACTCATGTTCCGCCTTGCTTCTTGGGACTCCCGTCATATCTGCTGGCGTCCAGGCGAAGACATCGATGTTTTTGAGTAATAAGGTTTTGAGTGCCGCGCGTGCTTCTTCTGAGATGTTTGGGCCAATTGTTATGCTTTGCTCTGGGAATCTCTTGTTGAGCACCCACTTTTCCGCTTCTTTGATCTTGTTCGTTTTTTGCACTTTTGGTGTTTTTCTTTCCGCCATGTTGCATTCTTTGTTGGCGTGGATCATCGCTATCTCGGTCGGGGTTGGTACTCCGACTATCCCATGTGCTGTTGATGGGGTTGCGTTGAAGTCCCCAATGGCTTCTCTTCCCAAGATTATATCGTATTGTGGGTGAGAAGTTTCCATTACTAGGAAATCCACCTCTTCTGTTTGGGAGTGGAGCCCATCGCTTAGCTCGACTGGGAATGTCAGCTGTCCTAGCGGGTATGCGATACTCTGGTTGAATCCCGTGATTGGGGCGTTAACTGCTGTTAACCGACGTTTGTCTCCTTTGTCTACCAGGTCGAAACACTGGCGGTACATGATATTGGACGTTGCCCCTGTGTCGATAAAGAAACGCGACGTTCTGTAATTTCCAAAAACGGCTGTAATTACAAAAGGTGCCCTTTTGTTCGCCCCTCCTCTGACTCTTGGAAAGATAACTTGTTCTTCCTTCCATGGCGCCCATTATGTCCCCTTTTCTTGTTCTGAACGTTGCTCGAGATCATGTTAGCGTGTAGGTATTTGATCTTCTTTTCTGGTCTTCCGCCATCTTTTGGAGGTGGGCGTCTGTACTTCCCTCGTATGTTTCTCACAAGGTGATCCAGTTTGCCATTTTTGACACATTCTTCGATCGCGTCCTTCAAGTTGATACACTGATTTGTCGTGTGGCCATGTTGCTCATGAAAGTCGCAATAACTTTTCATGTCTGTGCCCGGCCCCTGTTTAACTGGTGTCGGCTTCTTCTGTTGGATCCCTTCGTTGTACATTATATGGGCTGGGCTTCTTGTCAGCGGGGTCCATCTAGATCCGTTCGTTTGGGGCGTACTTGATTGACCTTTTTGTCTTGCTTTGGATGGATCGAATGTGGACTCTCTTTCGCTGTTCAACCTTGACCATACGGAGGACATTCTTTTGCCCTGCCGGGCCCTATCAATGTCGTTCCTGGTATCGTTCTTCACCAGTTCTTTTCCCAAACTTTTTTCCATTCGCGCGTATCTCTTGGCCGCGGTCGTAACATCGTCCTATCTCTGCGGCATGCCATCTCTACCCGTAAGGTTCCGTATGAGGTCGTCGCATTTTACGTTTTGGCGAAAGGCTGCCCGCATAAGTTCTTCGCTTACGCCACCGATGTTCAGGCCTTCTTGGTTGAATCTAGTGATGAAGTCTTCAAGCGTTTCATTATCTTTTCTGATGACGTTCAGAATATCTGTTGGGTCACTGATATGTCGCCGTTGCTGGCTAAACTGTTGAGTAAACTTTTTCGCTAGGTCTTCCCAGCTTGTGATTTGATTATCCGGTAATCTTTCGAACCATGCTCTAGCGGCTCCTACTAGGGTTAGCGTGAAGATATGGCACCATAACGGCATGGTCCATCCTGATACTAACCCCGCCGCCGTGAAGGTTTGTAAGTGATCATCTGGATCTGAGATACCATCATATTAACCCACCGTTGGCGGGATTTTGGGATTTTCTGGTAGTTCAGCTTCGGATATTCTTGCCACGAACTTTTATTTTCCCGCCGATGTTGTTGGCCGGTATGGTTTGGAAAAATCTACCGCCGCTTCTGGGTGGTACTTTACTAATTTTCTGGCCTCTGGTCCTTTCCAGCTCTCTTCATAGTCAGGGTCGTCTAGGCGTGAGTCTGCCTTTTGGTTCGACCTCTGAGATTTCTCTCCTGCTTTGCAGTTCTGCTTAGCAGGAGACATTTTAGCGAATGGTGTTTTTGCCCGAGCCGGTGTTGATTTTTCTTCAGATTCTTCTTCCTCGTTGCTACTAGAATCTATATCAAACAGTGATCTAGGTTTTACAACGGACTTCATTTTTTCTTGTACTTTGTCTCTCAACTTTTGTTGCTCAGCCTCGAGCCATGCCATGATGTCTGGCGGCATAGCTGTTTTTGAACGCGCTTTTGTTTGCTTTTTATCTGTCATTGTAGGGTGAACGGTGGAGGCGTTAAGGAGACCTCCGTTCGTATTTTCTACGTCCAGGTTTTCGATGTTTCCTTCGAGGTTGGTTTTTTGACCAACCTCCTTAGATGTAGTCTTGCCACTCATCTGAGCCAAGAACGGAGTGAGTTACTGTTCTAGCTATATGCACAGATGGCGCCAATGAATAAACACAAATCCACCCCTCAAGGTCTAACACGTTAGTCCGAGGGTACTGGTTAAGTATTCTACACGATGGGTTATAAAACCTTCTTGGCGCAGACAAGTGTATCCTGCAAAATAGAACACCGTGAGCTCGTTACGAGGAATGGGGGGGGATTCTCTCGTAACCACCCTCCGGCGTGAGAATCAGTATTTGATAATACGAGAGCGTATAATTTGATAGTGATAGTTAGAGTGAGTATATCCTTTACCATTTGGAGGTTTACTGGTATTTATAGCCGGAGGAGAGAGAGTGTGACCAACCACGTTGTCAGGTTCTCCACCAATAATATTCCCCACTCGTGCGGTCGTGGTGGTTGGTGGAAGTTGGTGGGCATCATGGTCTTTTGACAAGGATTTGATTGTACTGTTTGTACCATCCTTTATGTGTTGTCCAATCCCCACTGGTTTGGTGTTTATCCCTATGTGGGTTACCATCTTTTTGTCCCATGCTGGTGGGACCTTTGCATTACCATTCCCGAGGCGTCAGGAAAAGCTATATTGGACTCCATTCTTCGCGCCATGCACTACGCCTTGCGTTAGTGGCTTCCTGGCGCCTAGTGTTCCGCCCGGCGTATGCACTTAGTGTCATACTTAGCCAAATGGCGGGTTTCATACCCTACCTCTACACATACGGAAATACACAAGTCTAGTCGAGCTTGATAAGTGAAACTTGGATACGAACTTGTTCACTAAATTGGCTTTCAATTGAACTCGAGATCAAGGTCATTTAAGGTTGTTCGATTCAAGCTTTAAGCAAACTACAAATCTGTCTGATAGCTAAAGAGCAAATCATTCGTTCACGCCTATGGTTGAAACCATTTATTCGACTTGTCTGCCAAAACATGATTTCGGTTCGAGTAACACATGAAAACATCGACAGTAGCTAATTATGACAACCCCACATAGGATCCATGGCATTCTGACTAGTCAATTATTAGGTCCTGATTGACACCTTCTGCTTCCAAGGTGGTCCAGCTCTTATGAAGCCTTCTTTATTAAGGATAAAAATTTAGGTTTGAAGATGGGAGATTTATGGTTATAGGACACATCGTCTTTAATATACATTATGAAAATTATTTTTTAATGTTTATATTGCAATGACTTTTCTTGGCTGGCTTATAATTATTCAACAACATATGCACTTGTTTCTCTTATGAAAGCAAAAGGCATTAAATCTTAAACTCACAAGTATTAAATACTAGTGGGAATAAAGGAATCTTGATCATGATTTATGAGTTGCAAAGTGCCGTAAATCGTGGCTAGCTCTATGTATCTTGATTAGTGGTCAAACCACTGTTCTATTCACTAAAATTCACCCTCCACATAACATGGCAAAATTAAATAATTGAGAAGGCAGAGCATGAAAAAAAAAACAGTAATGAGTATATAAAAGAAAGAAAAGGCATTTGGACATAAAAAGCAGTAAAGAAATGGCACATCCTGGATACATGAGCATGACTTGTTTAATACACGATTAAACTTATTCGATAAAAGTACACTATGTGATTTTATATATAGAAATCTGCAATTTGCCTCCCTGGTTTATATCGTCGCTGGATGGGTTAACCACTGAAAAAGATTTTGCGAACTTTGGACCACTGTGAAATTTGGGCGGGTCAGTCTGTCTCCCTGCCGTCAGTTGACTGTGAGTTGACTGACAAAAAACGCTGAAATGACCATTTTACCCCTGAGCCTATAATTAATCCTAAAACTAAATATTCAAATTTCGTGTAAAGGGTGGGGTTCGAACCCCTGACCCCAGTTTGATAACACACAACACCAACCAGTTAAACTGAACTAACATTTTATAAATCTATATAATATGTAATATATATTCACTTATAATTAATATATCTAATAATTGAAACTTTAATTATGTAATATATATTGTATATATTATATATATATATATTCATCGTTTTTTTAAACGTTTTTTTTAAACCATCTTTTTGTAAAAAATGTAACGACTCGTTTTTAGTAAAATTTTCGTCCAAAAACGACGAAACGGCTGTATTTTTAGAAAACTTTTTGTCCGAAAACGACGAACGGGCCGTTTTTTAGTAAACTTTTCGTCCGAAAACGACGAAAAGTGTCGTTTTTTAGTAAACTTTTCGTCCGAAAACGACGAAACAGGCCGTTTTTTTAGTAAACTTTCGTCCGAAAACGACGAAAAGTGTCGTTTTTAGTAAACTTTTCGTCCGAAAACGACGAAACGGCCCGTTTTTTAGTAAACTTTTCGTCCGAAAACGACGAAACGGGCCGTTTTTTATTGTAATTTTAGCTCAAAAACGACGAAACGGGTCGTTTTCTAGTAAACTATACGCCCGAAAACAACGAACCGACTCGTTTTTTAGTTAACCCCAAACCCAAGCCCGAACACACAATGAACACAATACATAAACACATATATCAAAACACCCGAATTATAATCTTCGGGATTTTACGCGCCGACCCCGACCCCGAACACTAAGGTAGCATCCGGAGACGCGGCCCATGTCACACCCCCATTTTAGGCCTAGGAGTATGATTAATAGTTGGTACTACAAGTGTAAATAAATCAGAGTTACGTTAATTTAGCGGAAGTCTTATAAAACTTGTGGGTTTAATTTGTAAATATTTACATTAAACAAAAGTTGGGATTTTAAAAGATTCCCAAACTTAAGTACAAAAGATAACTTGTTTTTACATTACAAAAACCACCATCATTATATATTAAGGTTTGAACAAAAGATCCGAGCCATCGGATTTAAACATAGCACTTCGATACTTCCAAGCGCTAATCTTGTTCACCTGCAAAATGTAATAAAATACGTCAGCAACGAATGCTGGTGAACACGATGACGCAAAAATATTTCTTTTACTTTATTACCCCTCGAGACTACGCCTGCCTCGACCCAACATGGCTTAGGAATAACAAAGTCAAATAACACATTATAAATATGAGCCTCTACTCTAGGTCACCTCAGTAAACACCGCAGTGGTCGACTCAGTTAAGTACCCGTAAATATACACATAAGGTCATACTCCCTGCAGGAGAGCGTCCTACGACCAAGGGTGGTGCGATCATGCCCATACATCGCATAGTAACACCTATGTAAGGATCCAGACATACGTATACCACAACCTGAGGGCTAGGTTTATACCCTTATTCATAACGGTTTTAGGAACACATAGTTCCTTGTAAACAATTTCAAATAACAAGTTTGACTCATTTTAAATAAATAAAAGTTTAGGGGCGTATTCACCTTGTCTCTTTAGGATCAGCTTCACTCACCGTCCAATGGGTCTTTCCCTTTCTTTATCTCGCACCTATAGTACGAGTATAAATATTTGTTAGTCGGGTACACGATCCGGCTTAAGACCTTTAGTCTTATATCTCAATCCTCGATTAAACCTTTAGTTCAATTCATATTTACTTGAAAACCTTTAGTTTAAAAGTAAGTTATAAACCCTTAGTTTATATAGAAACCCGACGTTTCTTCTTCTCCAAGAAACGTAATATTTTTATTTTATTATTTAAGAATACTCTTTATTCAATAAATAATATTTCGTAACAAAGAATATTTACATATATACTTACACACATATATATGTATTCATCAATATTCATAATCATACTTTCATTCGTTTCTTTGTTATGTTTTCTTTTCTTTTCTTTTATCGAGGTATCGAGTATATCCCCGACTTAAGACTTAAGTCTTTAATATAATATTCGAATTATATTGTATTCATTATTACGCCTAACCTTAAGTGGCGTATAGAAACTCTAGAGAATTGGGCAGCAATCAGACGCCGCTTTACTTTTCTCGATCAACTTTGATATGCCAACTTCAACGCTCGTCGGCACGTCTTTCGGGACTCTTTGCCATAACAACGCCTTCTTGATGAATGAGGGTGGAGGGTGGCACAAAATTCGAGGAAACGGTGTACACAAACAAGAGATCGAGGCACACTTATCGAGGCAAATCGTTTATACAAACTTGGAATTCTAGTGAGAGGCTAGAGAGAGAGTTGAGAGCTGTGTTTGGTGTGCAGAATGAAGTGCCCAAGGTCGTTATTTATAGACGAAAAATTGACTCCTATCGCGCTACGCGATGGGTGCCTCAGCAGACCTATCGCGTATCGCGATATAGGTCTGCTGACTCACAGCGTAGGCCTGCCATGTATCGACACGTGGCAGACACCGCTCCACGTGGCGACACGTGGCGGCAGTGTGGCCACGTGGTGACACGTGGCCACAACCGATGCCACCGTGTGCCACGTGGCACACGTGTCACACGTTGTCAGACACCCCATCGCGATACGCGATGGGAGTCTCTTCTGACTCATCGCGTAGCGCGATGGGTCAGGAAAACCAGATTTTCATTTTTAACCCTCAAGTTTGAAATTTGGCAATTTTAGTCCCTAGACTTTGAAAAGTTGATACTTTGAACTCGAAATTTTCACGTTGTTACATCCCAAGATTCCACATACGGTGGAAGTTGATTTGGTTATGGCCGGCTAAGTTAACCAAAAACCAACCCGTAATCTCTTGGATCCGGAGCTCTATCCGGAGATTAATATCAATCGGGACTCCTAATAGAGCCCGATTGAAGTTCACGTTGATTATTAGAACCATCTTGACAGAGTCGGAGATGGGGAGCGGGAGCCGGAGACGGTGGGAGCCGGAGACACGGGAGCCGAAGACACGGGAGGCGGAGACACGGGAGGCGGAGACACGGTGGAGGGGGCTACGGGTTCGGGTCTTGGATGAAGATGAAGGATGAAGTGTTGTGTTGAGGAAGATGGAAGATGGCGACGGTGGTGGTGGGTATATATATATATATATATATATATATATATATATATATATATATATATGAAGGAGTGCTGAGGAAGAAGGAGAAGTTGATATGGATAAGAAAGAGAGGTGAAAGGAAAAGAAGAGGAAGTAAGGAGATTTCTTACGGGGGAAGCAAGGAAGAAAAAAATACCCGGTGGTCGGATTGCCATTTTTAGCGTCAACCTGGTTTTCCAAGCTTTTAAAAAAGATAATAAACATAATGGCACATTTTTATCGCCAAATTTTCATTTGTAAAAAGACCAAGACACCCTCCATCTCAACAGTCTTTAACGAAAATATTTAACGGTTGGGTACAGACTGACCCACCCAAATTTCACAGTGGTCCAAAGTTCGCAAAATCTTTTTCAGTGGTTAACCCATCCAGCGACGATATAAACCAGGGTGGCAAATTGCATATTTCTCTTTTATATACTTTCTTAAATATTTCTATAATTTCTCATTATCGGTACATGAAACCTACAATAGTGTTGTAGACTAAAGTAGCTTTAAACGAGTCGTATTCATGTTTGATACTTGTGTTAATCGCATTATCTCTTACCAGTTTAACATGACGGTCATAAATATATTTTTAATTTGAAAAAAAATACTTTAATGGTTATTGGTAAGTCTGGAAACACAAGCGAGTCGGGTAACAAGTTCGGTAAGCATATGTCGTTTTAAAGTGATAATCTTAATTCGAGTTAAAATGATTCAATCTGTTTTTTTTTACGCGTAGTACCATTTAATATCCAACTTCAGTTTTGTTAGTATGACACATTTACACGGTTATACTTGTTTTCTTAATATGTTGGTGGCTTAAACTCTCGTGCTACGGCGGGATATCGAAATTTTGAAATTTGTAAACCTTGGTTTTGACTACTTGCTATGTTAGTATTCATATCGTGGAAAAAAATTTACGTCAAAACACACACAAAAATACGTAGAAACGAAGGATTCTTGATTTTATAAAACAAAAGGGTTGTGAGAGAAGAAATACACTTTTAAAAAGATTGAAATCTTACAACACCTTTTGAGGGCTTCTACGTTCATGCTTCGAGTACTACTACTTATCACAAAAACTCAATTCTGAACGAAATTTACACCAAACCGTAGGTTAAAATAAACGTGTCACAACTAAGATTTGGAATTTTATAAAACATCATGTTTTTTTAAAATTAAGAGGTCTGACCTAATGTGAAATGAAAGTTACTACATATAGGCCACGAGTACGAAATAATACCTCTTCTAATGTGCTCTCAAGTGTCTCCCTGACCCATGAGTGGTGAGACTTGTTATTGAGAAACTTGATTTCCATCTTTGTCAAAGAATGCATAACTAAAGAACCACATTTGATACATTAGCTTCTTTAGTCTTCAATTCAATATTAAAACTAATCTTATACTAATATGTTTTTTTATGTTTTATATATATTTTTAATGATTTGGTTCGTTTGAGTTTATGTTGGAAGTCTCCGTCTTCGCCTATTTAGAAGAAATTTGACGACGCTTTGAAATTTAGATCATGGGTTCATGCACGTATGGGCCTTCTACATATGCATTGGGTTCACTTCTGAGCAGCCCTGCGAATGCGAATCTCAGGTTTATGTTTAAGTTGGGCTCCACGCACCTATTGGGCTATTGCACCGTTGTAGGTTGACTGGGTTATAAATTTTCAAATGAATGTTAACTAATCCACTTACGTTATCTTCATGTTCTTCCGATCGAGAGCTTTCTTAACCAATCATTTCGCTAAACGGTACAGATCACTAATACAGCGTCCCACCAAGCAAAGGTAATGATCATATTCTTCAAAACGCTATATCAAATGGTGTTCAGTCTCTCAACACTTAAACAACATTATATCAAGACATTGCTCTAAAAACAGATCAACAAAACAACACTATATCAAGAAATGATGAACAAAAACATATCACTTGAACAAACTCTAGGGATATCTAGTCAATATCATAAAAATGTATGAAAGATGTTGTAGAACTTCTACTTTTTTTTTCTCTTATTTTGATCTTGATCTCTTATTCAATTTGATGCTTAGCTAATGTTAGAATCGAGTGAGATGTCTATTTGATAAGATTGTGTATTAGTTAGATTGAAAGGGGCGATAATAAAAGATACATAAGACATCATTTTCTAGCCCATAACACAAAACAAAGCATGTCCAAAATGGTGACCTGACGGTCGATTCACATGGTCGATCCCAATGACCGTCGATGCTCAACTTACACAACTTTGTGACTTGTGTTTTGAACGTTACTTGTGAGATGTTATTGTTCACTTTTATCACTTTATTTATGAATGTTTTTCATGCCACAACATGTCTAAAGGCCTAGCCTTTGACATGTTAAAATGGATTGTTAGATTTTTAGTTTATTAAACCAAAATCCTTGTACATTCCCTTCTTCCAAGACTTCATTTAAATTTCAAGACTTCACTAAACAGGGGATTGACCATGATAACATTGCTTAAAAAGTGTAGTAGCGAACCATTGTTGGAATTATGTACATCAACAATTGTAATGGAATTTAATAAGAATTTGTGACGGTAATTGGTAAATGTACCAATGCACATTTCATGTTTATTACACGATACATAACACATCAGCCGGTTATGATGAATAATGGACACATGCTACTAGACAATTTAAAAAATAGAGTTGTGTTAAACACACTTTCTCCTATTGCTTTTACAAAATTTTACTGAATGTAACCCTTCTACAGTTCTACTATTAAACTCGTCACATTATCTTTCTATTTTCACTCATAAATGACATGTGAGGGTACATTTAGTCTCACTCAAAAGAAATTAGCATCAACAATGCTAAGCTATGATATAAATAGGGATGTAAACGAGCCGAGCTGCTCCTAAGCTATTTGAGACCAGCTCGTCAAAAAGCTTGATTGAGCTAAGCTTAAACGAGCCCGAGCTCGAGCCTAAAAGTAAGCTCGTTTAATAAACGAGCCCGAGCTTCACTTATTGAGCTCGAGTCGGCTCGTGAGCCTAAACGAGTCTGTCATTTATATAGTTTATAATATATAAATAACTAAATAATATATATTATGTTATATATAAAATTATAATTGTAAAAAATATAAGAAAATAATTATAAAGAATTAAAGATACAAAAATTAATTAATAAACAGTAAAGAACCAGCTTGAGCTTGAAAAATTACTCATAAGCCAAGCTCGAGCTTTAGAATTAAAGAACAAAACGAGTCAATCTCGTGATTAAGTCCTGTGTAAATTAAACGAGGCAAACTCAGGCCTAATCAAGCTCGGGTTCGGCCTGGTTCCTTTTCACCCCTAGATATGAATCAATCAAAGTGTAACAAAGAATCCAAACTAGTCAAGCCGCTTATGAGTAGAGGTGTTAAAAAAACCTGGTTCGGAACCGGTTAAACCGAAAACAAACCGGTTCGATTCTCATTCCATCAAACCGAAACAAACCGTCGGTTCGTATAGAGGCTTGGGTTATTTTCAATCAAACATGTTTAAAACCGACCCGAACCGGTCTGGGTCAAGCTGGCCAATTCTATGGTTAAACCAGTTTCTAAACCGGTCCAGTTTGACCCAAACAGGTTTAAAATATGCAAAAACCAAACCGGTTCGGTTTGTTAAAAAACCGGTTTATACACCTTTCTGGTCTCTACCTATGAGTATCGAGCAACCCATACCGAAACTTGTGATAGGTAATGGACTAAAGGCCCAATTATATGAAAATAACGAACCAAACATGTGATGGATAATGGCCCAACTAGCTTAATATTCAAACCTAATACAGTAATACTGCTAGCACCTGATTTTAAAATTAAAAACTGTTTCCACAACACAAACGTGCTAGAATTAATTAGTGTATAGTGTAGGGTAATTACATCATATCATAGTGTAATTTGTACATTAACTTTCCCATGCATCTGACTAGATACTTGACCTGTTTCTTGTTCAGATCACAGTAATCTTCAAGGCTGTTGCTTTTTATGATTTTATCTACCCGCTAATGTATAATGGCGGTATGTTTATCGTAACTTTTGGAGTTACAAATTTACAATAAGTTTAATAATTTTGATGTGTGTTTTAGGTTGAAAAACTGTTTAAAGATGAAGCTAGTGAAGAGAAGGGCGAACGAGCCCGTATGGTAAGCCTTATAATATATATTTATGATAAGTGTTGTATTTGTGTTTGCTCAGTTGCACTTACATATTATACGGTTCAGGCATCGTTTGTTGGAGCAATGGCGATAACTGACTTGATCAAAACAACATTAGGGCCTAAAGGAATGGTATGTTATTTTCTTTGTAACGCTCGTAATTCAGCTTTCTGATTTTGGTCTGCATATAAGTTAATTAAGCTTTTTTTTTGTAGGATAAAATATTGCAGTCTACGGGTAGGGGACACAGTGTCACTGTCACTAATGATGGTGCTACTATCTTAAAGTCGCTAGTTATTGACAACGCTGCAGCTAAAGTCCTTATCGGTATCCTTTGAATTGTACAGCGTTTAGTGTTTCATAATTATAATATTTACTTATTCCACCGCGTATTGTCAATGAAGTTTGTCAAGTTTCTTGATTTAAAAATTAGACATCTCGAAAGTGCAAGACGATGAAGTTGGTGACTTTGGGTGGTGAACTTTTGAGGGAGGCCGAAAAGTTAGTGGCTTCAAAAATTCACCCAAGTATAATAATTCAAGGTTTTTTTTCCTTTATTTTCTTTTATTTTTGTGCTGCGTGTGTTTTTTGTATTAATTTTAGTATAATGTGTGTAAATATGACAAATTGCTTGTTCGTGTTTCAGGTTTTCGAATGGCTGCTGCCTGTGCTCTTGCAGAATTGCAGGACAGCGCCAAGGATAATAAAGATGATCCAGGTTGTTATTGATGACATCAGTTTACCAACTCGTTCACCATTGCATTTTGTGATTATGCATTTAGTTCTATTTTAGTCACTTTAAATTAGGAGTGTGGATGGGTTTGGTTTTGCGCTCAAAATCGAACCAAATACTAGAAATTTGGTTTTTGGCCTTTTTGGTTGTTGGTTTTAGGTTTTCACGATGGGTTTAGTTTCGGTTTTCTCCTTTTATTTATTTGGGCTTGAAATTTGTGGGCCGAAAAAGATACCCAAAATAATGAAAACGGGCCTGAGACTGTGTACCTTTTTTTTTGTTAAATAATGATTACTTGATTATCATACATTCGGGCCTGAATTTTTTTGGGTTGCACTAATTTTTGGTTATTTTGAGTTTGCTTCAATTTTTAAATGCAAGACCTAAACCTAACTGGAAATCGGTTTTTGAGAATACATAAAACCGAATTGTCGGTTTAGGGATGGGTTTGGTTAGTATGGTATGGTTATGTTGGCTAATTCAGTTACGGATCGGTTGTTTTGGTTTCATGCGCACCCATACTATAATTATTGTCAACTGTGAACACGTTTATTTTCACTTTAAGGTTAACGGCTCATTAAAGCAGAGATTCTGTACCGTTCCTGCATTTCACGCACATATTAAATTATCAATTTAAACTTATTGATATTTTTTTATTCATGCTGAGAAATTCAGGGAAGATTTGATGAGGATTGCTATGACCACTTTGAGTTCAAAAATTCTCTCACAGGACAAGGAGCATTTTGCGAAATTGGCTGTTGATGCTGTATGAGGCTAAAAGTGAGTTTTTTGTTTTTGTTTTTGTTTTTGTTTTTTTTTTTGGCTTTATTAATCGACTAAAATAAGTGGACAAATGTTTTATTGTTATTTTGTGATAATTTCTTTGAATATGTTAGGGAAGCACAAACTTGGAATCCATCCAAATCATCAAGAAAGCCGGAGGGTCACTAAAAGATTCATTTTTGGATGAAGGGTAGGTCATCCAAAAATATTTGCAGCCTCTTATGTTACGATTATTTAACAATATGTCACAAAGTTTACATCTTTATGCAGATTTATTTTAGACAAAAAGATTGGCCTCGGTCAACCAAAACGCATAGAAAACGCAAGCATTTTGGTAGCAAACACAGCAATGGACACAGACAAAGTAAAAATCTATGGTGCACGAGTTCGTGTGGACTCAATGGCCAAAGTTGCTCAGATTGAAGGGGCAGAAAAGGAAAAAATGAGAGAAAAAGTGGAAAAGATCATCGGTCATGGGATTAACTGCTTTGTGAACCGACAGCTAATCTACAATTTCCCTGAGGAACTGTTTGCTGATGCTGGCATTCTTGCAATTGAGCATGCTGATTTTGATGGAATTGAGCGCCTCGCTTTAAGTTACTGGTGGTGAAATTGCATCAACTTTTGATAATTCCGAGTCTGTTAAACTTGGACACTGCAAACTCATTGAGGAAATTATGTTCGGTGAAGATAAATTGATCCACTTTTCTGGTGTTGAAATGGGACAAGCATGCACTATTGTTTTGAGAGGAGCAAGGTATACAGACACATACACACACACAAACACGTATCTATATATATATATATACAGGGTAAGGATCCTAAGAGAACCATTTGAAAATTAAGAACTTTGAGAACCATTTTGGACCACTAAAAAAACCTCTAAACAATATTTAAAAAATATATATAACAAAAAAAAAACAAAATTTTTAATAAAGTAAAAAAAACCAAAATTTTTATATTAAAAAAAAACTTTGTATTATACACGTGCATAATTTTATTTAATCTCTAGTTACGTAACGTACACATATGTACATTATCATTTACCTTAAATTGTACATATGTGTATAAAAAAACATGCATGTACATATACGTATAATTTAGCTAAACCAAGACGTTTTTTATATGAAACCGGGGTGATAAATAAGAATTTTGGTTTTTTACTTTTTTCATTTTTGCGTTTGTTTTTGTTTTATGAATTTTTTACTTTTTTGGGTTTTTTGTGGTCTAAAGTGGTTCTCATGGTTCTCAATTTTCAAATAGTTCTCAAAACATATATCCTGTTTGTGTTTCTTTTCTGAAACTGTTTAGGTGCAAACATCTTGTTATCAACTAACCGAATATTCACTGCTATGAGTGGCAAAATAGACGGTCTCAACTAACGAGTTTACTCATCCTCATCCCTATAAGTATAAAAAGGAAATAGGGGAAAAACCTGCATTTATTCTTAAAACTTAAAAATCCTTCACATCTTATTCCCTCGTGTCTCTCCATATTCAATTATATAATATTTTTTCTTATTCTTCATTCACAACCACTCTAAATAATCTATAAAAAATAATATACGAGACATCATAAATGAAACGTGAAGGTAAAAAGATTAAAAAATATTCTTATCTTTTTAAATTTAACTTATAAAAAATGTGTATTGGCTTTTATTAATCTCAAGTACAGAGTATCAGTTTTTTGTCGATGTCGGCCTCAACTAACGAGTTTGCTGCTGACAGTCCGTCTTTTAATGTATTTGATCCCAACAGTCCGCGACTAATAAAATCCTAACGATGTTACTTGCAGGTCGCCGGAAAAACGCTTTTGTCCGGAAAAGTTTTTTGCTGAAAAACTAAACCTGAACACCACCACCAACTGACTCACCACCAACCAACCACCACCACTTGAGCACCACCAACCGATTCTGAAGATGGTTATAGGGTTCCGACAACTCAATAATTGAGACTTTTACTAGAAAAAGATTCATAAAGATCGGACCTAAAGTTAAAAAGATGTTTGAGATGAAAATGTTGAGCTTCCAGGAAAAATAAATGAGTTTTTGGGTCAAAAAAGTTTCTGAAGACCTGCAACTAACGACGTTAAAGTTCTGTTAGTCACAGACCGTTGAGAACAAATATAAAAATAGATAGGATCATTATCAACCAATTCATTAATTGAACAACGACCAATAAATAACAACTAGGATTGATAATTAATAAAGCAAATAATAAAATGTCTTCATAATTTCCTTCTTATATTTAGAGGTGTTTGGGATTCCTTATTTTATCAATTTATAACTTATAAATTTTTTAAAGAGTTAATAAGATGTTTGACAAATCATATGGCCTTATGTATTTTAACTTACGGGAAAGACAAAACAAAGGAGTTTTGAAAAGTTAGGAACACGTAACTTATTAACTTAATGATAAGTCGTTTTAACAAAAAATCTATTTTCATTTAAATAAGCAATCCCAAACACACCCTTAGATTTTAGGAATATTGGATTATAATAATCCCTATTGAATGGTATTGGCCGATAATAATCCATATTCATTTTATCGCCACCGGCGGTGCCAAATTCAAAAAAGTTGGCCCCCAATGATCCTCGTTAAAAAAGACTTAACGACGTTATACTTTTTTTCTGAATTTCAGACTAACTTTTTAGGGCTATAAATTGGAAGGAAGATACGAGTCGAATGATATAAAACTTAGCTCCAAACAATTGGTTTGTGGTCTGACTTAAAAATAAATAAACAAATAAGTAAATAAAGATAAACACAAAACCAAATGTGAATCCTCCTCTTATATAATCAACAACAATAAAGAATTAATAAGTTAGAAAACATACATACGTTTTCGAAAGAGTCGAGGCAAATCGAAGCCTTAGGAATAGAGGAAATACAAAAGTAACAAGCAAAGCAATAATAATAAGTAACATTCATTCGTTATAAATAACAACTCTTCTAAGGGTTTGGTTTGGTTTGGTGGCTAAATAATAACACAACACATTAACAACGTCTAGAGAGACCTGACGGACGGGTTAACTTTTTATTATTATTATTATTATTATTATTATTATTATTATTATTATTTTCTTTCCTTCAGATCGAATCACCAGACCCCTGCAATCTAGGGTTCCACGATCTGCTTCCACCACATAATAATAATCACAACAGTACGCAATTCATTTCAATTCAATTTCATTCAATCCAATCCAATCCGATTATTTGTCATCTGATTTGATTTGATCTCTGTCTGTTTGTTTATTATTATTATTATTATTATTATTATTATTATTATGATTTTGTTAGGTTTTGATGACGATTCCGGATTCTGGCTCTATGATGGACAACGAATCACTTTGCTTGCCGTGCACTCCGCAACAAGAGGCTAGGGTTGTTAAGGACTTGATGGACAAGGCTGAATCCACTTTCAAAGAAGGCGATTTGTTCTTCGTTGTATCCGCAAGGTATCGCTTTTACTTTGATTGTATGATGTTTTGCTTGTTTACTTTATATGTGCTCATTGATGATATTGTATGGATTTATTATATTGTTTGCATATGACTTTTGTGGTTTTATTACAATTCACAACCATCAATGCCTATATGCAATAATAATAATAATATTATTAATGAGTATGTTATGTAACTTATGTTAGAGGTACTACCAAACCACCAAGTTATTTTAAATCAAGTAGATTATATGTCTTGAAATTAGTGCTTCTGGAATTAACTTGTATTCGGAAGGTTATCTAATTGCTTAGTTTTAAGGTTTGGTGTTGTTTTGTTTTTGGGATGTAAGGTTTGGTATTTGTTGAAAGTTATTTTTTAATTTTATTGTTCGGATGTTGATAACATAGTTATTAAAAGCCCTCGCTTCTTGCGCTTAGGCCCATTTTCCAGGCCAGGTCCAATATCTGCGCTTCTAGTTCCTAGGCTCTCGCTTCTTTAAGGTGACAACACCTCTACTGGCATTGATGACGGATCAAGAACAATAGTCATTTGAACGTTTGCTAGTTATTACTTTTTGACCTTTTGGTTTTTATATTTTGGACATTTTGGTACTTTACTTTGACTATTTTGTTATTCAAGTTTTGGAATTACATTTGAATCTCGACTCTTTTAGAGCTTTTGGTACTAATAGCCTTTGTTTATTATATATGAAGAATAGTATTATTTTTCTAATACATAATTTATTTATATATTTTTATAAAAGTGCGCTTTTTTTATTTTAAGCCCTCACTTTTTTTGCGCCTCACGCCTAGGCCTCAGGCGAGGCCTATGCGCCTTAAGTGCGCCTTTGATAACTATGGTTGATAATAGTTTAATACTGTCTGGATCCATTAAATTATTATTGCTGTTTATGAATAACTTCTAATCAAGACTTTATGGGTTTATATTATTGGTTTTCAATGATGTTTGATACTATATGCAATAATAATATAAAATATTGCTTTACAAAATGCACCATGTTAACGAAAAACTGAGGAATAAGTAATGTAATATTCGTATTTTAATTATTAGAGTTACATTCATTTGTTAGAGTGCATGAATCTTCAATAAGTTATTGAGTTTTCTATTAATAACGAGAGGAGCTACCAAAAAACCAAGTTACTTCAATTCAAAGTAGATCATATGTCTTTTAATCAGAGCTCATGGAATCAACTTATGTCAGCAGTTTGTTTATCATAACTGTCAGGGTTTCTGGCATCCAGTGGATATAATATTATTTTATCAAAATTTCATTATTCTAGATTCTGATTTTGTTTTTTTTAAACTGGAACATGTAGTGATCTACTTTTAAGCTCTTACATAAACATGGTCTAATTAGGTGCTTGTTCTGTGTCAAGCAGGTGGTTTAAAAAATGGCAGAAATATGTTGGTGAGGAAACCGGTGAATATGAGTTGCAAGAGGTTCCTCTTGATAAAAATGCTTTTACGTTGACAAAAGCAACAGGGGAGCGACCCGGACCAATTGATAACACAGATATAATTATAAATGAAGATGGTCGTGATGGTGGTGACTTACAGCTTCGTAGAACACTAACTGAAAGAAGTGATTATGTTTTAGTTCCCCAAGTTGTTTGGGAGAAGCTTCATGGATGGTACTTATAGTTTTTATACTTAAAACTTGTGTTCAGTCTTGTATTTGTTATTTAAGATATTAGTTGCAGACATCATATTGTGAAATTAAGTGTTCACAGATAATGTTGTTTATTTAATGGATATTTAGTTAAATGTGGGTACTCTGTTCATGCTAAATTTACCCTTCAGGTACAAAGGAGGACCTGCTTTACCAAGGCAGATGATATCAGTTGGTATCCAGAAAGCATTGTCGGTTGAGGTGTACCCGCTAGCTTTGAAATTGATTGATTCAAGAGACAAAAGTGAAATAGTTATACATATTAGTAGAAAGGTGTCATTTTTGTATCTTTCATCAAAATTTCCTGTTTGTGAAATTAATCTATGTATTGTTTCTAATCATTAATGTAATGTATTGTAGGCCTCATTAACGAAACTCTATGAGCAAGTAGCAGCACTCAAAAGGGTAGACATTGAGAAGGTTGGTTGGTTAAATCTTATTTTCTGATATCATATCTCGCTTTTCTTGCTCATTATTTTCATATTGGCATCTTGCATGTGTACAGTTACACATCTGGGATTATTTTAACGATCGCAAGCAAACAGCTTTGGCTAATTCAAATCAACCCTTAGAGGAATCCAACCTGCAGATGGATCAATCTGTGAGTTTTGTACTTCTACTTATTCCTTTTATGAGATGTGCTGATTCGTTTCTTTTT
Source organism: Bidens hawaiensis (assembly GCF_021521415.1). NCBI lineage: Eukaryota > Viridiplantae > Streptophyta > Magnoliopsida > Asterales > Asteraceae > Bidens > Bidens hawaiensis. The sequence goes on along the minus strand of NW_027497789.1, from coordinate 70,336 downwards.
GCAGATTTTTATAGAATTCCAACTTGATGGATCTATACCCTCTAGATCGGGCATGGATTCAACAGGAAATCAGTTAGCTTTGATTTCTATGGAACCACCAAGATCAACTATCACAATAGCCGGTGGTCCAAGTGTGTCAAACGGTTATGGACCGGATTATAGTTCTAGTTTGTATCAAGGATCCACTTTTGGCTCAGTGTCTATTGATATGGAAGATGCACGTGATTCTGTGAGAACTGCTTCTCATAGAGATAGAGGGTTAGCTGGATTGCAGAATTTGGGAAACACGTGTTTCATGAATAGTGCACTTCAATGTCTTGTTCATACACCACCTCTTGTGGATTACTTTTTGCAGGACTATACTGATGAGATTAACAAACAGAATCCGTTAGGAATGCATGTATATGCAAGACTATACTTTTTAAAATGCATTATAGAGTAGAGTTTTTGATATCTGTTTTCTTCAGGGTGAACTTGCGATTGCATTTGGTGAGCTGTTGAGGAAACTTTGGTCTTCCGGTCGAACCGCTGTTGCCCCTCGTGCGTTTAAAGGAAAACTTGCTCGTTTTGCTCCTCAGTTTAGTGGTTATAATCAGCATGATTCTCAAGTAATTACTGCTTAAGCATTTAAAGTGTTCCATTGAAAGTTCTTTTTTATTTTGAGTTTTTTTTATAAGATGGACATTTTTTTTGTAGGAACTCTTGGCCTTCTTGTTGGACGGTTTGCATGAAGATCTTAATCGAGTTAAACAGAAGCCTTACATTGAAACAAAGGATTCTGATGGTCGCCCTGATGAGGAAGTTGCAAATGAGTTTTGGAGTTACCATAAAGCTAGAAACGATTCGATTGTAGTGGATGTCTGCCAGGTGACATGCTTGTTTTTTCGCTTATAACTTTTAACTGTTGGTAATCTCATATCTATTACTGTTTTTTAGTTACGAACTGAATGTGATTGTTATAAATCTTCAGGGCCAATATAAGTCAACACTGGTTTGCCCAGATTGTAGCAAAGTGTCGATCACATTTGATCCGTTCATGTATCTGTCTCTACCACTACCTTCAACTACCACACGCTCAATGACAATAACTGTATTTTATGGAGATGGAAGTAGCTTACCGATGCCATTTACCGTTAACGTGTCGAAATATGGTTACTATAAAGACCTTTTTCAGGCTTTGGCTACTGCATGCTGCTTAGAAAGTGATGAAACCTTGATCCTTGCAGAGGTAATTGTAATTCTATTTTATTTTTTAATATTATTTACCCTTACTCATTTGTTCGTCATCTTAATCGTTTTCACTGGTCGTTAACTGTCAAGGTATATGACTACAAGATATATCGTTACTTCGATAACGGGGAATTATTACACTCAATCAAAGATGATGAATGCATTGTAGCCTATAGACTTTCAAAAAAACAAGCTGAATTACCCTTGCTAGAAATATGCCACCGATATCTAGAAAAGTAAGTTATTTCGGTTTTAATCTTTCTACTTTTTGTAATGAGTGATAGATTAATAATATTAACGGTTTTCGACAGTGTGAAGCTAAGTGAAAGAAAGAGATTTTTGACTCCATTGGTCACCTATTTAGAAGATGCAAAAACCGGGGCCGGTATTGAGTTAGCAGTCACCAGAGTTCTGGGCCCACTGAAAAGAAAAACCTTTTCATCATCAAAAAGTGAGAGTATTAAAGTAAATGGCTCTGTTTTAGAAGAATCAACCAGTGATTGTCAGATGGAAGTTGGTGACCGATCTGGGGATAAGGATTCAGACGAAACCGAATTATCGTTTCATTTATGCATAACAGACGATCGTGGCATGAGTTGCAAACCGATTTCAAAAGATTCGGTTATAAAACCTGGTAAAATCGTTAAGGTTATACTCGATTGGACTGACAAGGATCATGAGTCATATGATGCAAGCTACCTGAAAGATCTTCCAATGGTGCATAAACCTGGTCTTACCGTTAAAAAAACCAAACAAGAATCGATCTCTTTGTTTTCTTGTTTGGATGCATTCTTAAAGGAGGAACCTTTAGGACCTGATGATATGTGGTATGTTTATTTAAATAATTAATGTTTTCTAGCATTTTGTTAGTTATTAATGTTGGGCAATTAATGCAGGTACTGTCCTGGTTGCAAGGAGCACAGGCAAGCAACTAAGAAACTCGACTTGTGGAAGCTTCCAGATATTATAGTTTTCCACCTTAAACGATTCTCGTACAGTCGGTTTTTGAAGAACAAAATCGACACCTTTGTGAATTTCCCAATTCATAATCTTGATTTAAGCAAATATGTTAAAAGTATAGATCCGTCTGGCGGATCTAGTGTTTATGAACTGTATGCCATTAGCAATCATTATGGTGGACTTGGTGGCGGCCATTATTCTGCATATGCAAAGGTAAAGTTTATATTAATTTTTTTTTTTTTTTGTATTTGCAATTGTTTGATGGAAATAAATAAATAAATGTTTATTTTTGTTGTGTGTAGCTGGTTGAAGAAGATAGGTGGTATCATTTTGATGATTCTCATGTGACACCTGTCAGTGAAGGTGACATCAGGACATCCGCAGCGTACTTATTGTTTTATCAAAGAGTGAAAACTAACAACACTCCAATGGGCGAGTCATCTGGAGTTCATGAGGATTTTTGAATACTGAATTAATGATAATAAGATTAAAGAAGCAAGCACGCCAATGTCAATATCAGTATCGACGTCGGTATTAGTGTCATATCCTGGACATGGTTGATAAAATTTTGGGATTTGATATTTTGATTAGATTGATGGTGTTGCTGGAAGGAAAAAAAACGAGTTTTTGATGGTGGGGAAGGGATTATATATAATTAGAAAGCCACGATGGTGTAGTTATATGGTCTCACTTGGTACATTGTTGGTTTTAAAAGCTTACTAATTTTCCAGCATACTTTATATTCTATTGAAAGATTTCTATTGAAAGATGATTTTGCAATTTGCACTATGACTTGTTTTCTGGTGTTTTTGTTATGTTGTTTCTTGTTATTTTGATTCACATATGTGGACCATGAAACTGGGTTGTATGCATGCATTAACATTACAATATTTTTATTATATGCATCAGCTGCAAAATAGATAAAAAAAAGGTCTCAAGCTTTTGATCTGTCAATGTGTGTTAGAGGGTGCAAGGGTAACAATCAAAATTCAGGTTTTACACGTTAAAAGCCTGAATCAAGTTGAGCTAGGGATGGGTATTAACCTGGTGGCTGGTATCGATTTTGGTACCGGTACAAAACAAATTGCATAAAATATCAGATTTTTGTAACAGGTATTAGTACCATTCAGATAAATTTGATAAGGTATTCGGTACTTTTCGAAGTTTATTTTTGAAGGGGTAACCCTGCTACCATACTGATAAGCTACACAATGTGAGTTTAAAATTTTATTGCAAAAGTTGTAACTGTCCAAAAAAGTTACTGAAACATGATGAAAATGACTTGATTAACATGATTTGCTTATCAAAAAATTATACTGTTTTTTGTAATGTGACATTGTATATTTTTTTAAGATCATCTGTCCCGCGCAAGCTTCAATTTGTCTGGGCCTATCGGTTAATAGAGTGTTGACGAGTCCCGTGAATTATCTGGTAACATGTTCTCATAGTTCAAAAAAAAGTTATATAAGTTGTTCTTATGACCTTGCTTCATTAGAATTGAATTTCATTAAATTAAATTTAAATTCTTTTACGGTTCTAAACGTAAAATAAAAAATACGATTAATAATGGTGGCCGAAAATGACTGAAGAAAAGCGATAAAAGAAAAGCTAAAAAGATGACACTTTTTATGTAAACAAGTTCGTTTATATTCAATTTAGAACTGATAAAATGATAGCGTTAGTGATCGTCGAATTATCAAACAGACCATAGGTCACACTCATTTCATTCATTTGGCGCCTGTGGTGAGGCCCAACCCACAACAAGCGAAGGACTAAAGAGAGACCTTTTCAAATTTGATCAAATCGATCGTATTGGCACAACCATAGACGAATCTATTGAAAAAACCCAAGTTCTAAATATAATTCTAAGAACAAAACAATATAAAATCTAAAATATCTTAAAAATAAATTATAACTAACTTGATTACTATCATCGAGTTGCATTTTCTAATAAAACCATAGAACCTAAAAGAGAGATAAAAAAACAAAACAATTCGGCCAGTATTATTGTTTCAATTGTTATCATTCAATCTGAAAGATTTTGTTTTGTAAACTTGCTATGTTCATGTCAACTCCTTCACTCTCTTTTTTTCTTTATTTAAGAAATGATTTTTTTTTTGTCATAAGTTATTAAAACGGTTGATAGACACAAGTATTATTATTATTATAGTTGAAATGTAATTATATTTTTTTTGAACGACCAACTAAGTAACGCCGGGTACTCCGTACGCGATCCCCATTGGCAAAAGGTAGTCCGAGCCGGCCACGAGTCCGGACGGACGGAGCCCCTGGCGGTCCACCTATTGAGGGATTCCCCGGATAAAACCCGACCCACATGCCCGCCAAACGGCACGACAGCGAGGAGCCGGTAAAACCGGGTGAGATCAGGACTCGAACCCAGGCAAACCAGGGTCATCCCTCATATCTCCCATATAAGTTGGTGATAGTGAGGTTTGAACCCTCACCTCTCATTAATAAAGTGAATGCTCTACCATTGAGTCGTATCCAATTTTATGAAATGTAATTGTAATACATCTATTTGTAATTTCAATTGTACACATGTAATTTAAAATAATTATATGTAAACAACGAAAAATTCAATTAAACGTGTCATTTCATGTCATACGTGAATATGCATATGGTGTTGTGACATATGAGTTTAGACCAAGGCAATCCCTTCCACATCATCATCATCACTTTAACGCCAAATCATTACACTTCTTCTAGAGAGGAGAGGGCGTAAAGGGTGATGAGCCTCTTTGGACGCCAATGTAGTAACACTTGAAGGGCTTGAAATGGTGGGGCCAAATACAATTCCAACCAATCAAAATACCTTACTCATATTTTTATTAAAAGAAGATAAAAATAGTTAATTCTTTTTGTTAAACTATTACAAGTGTTTGAGGATGAAGTTAATGAATTCCTTTTGATTATGTGACACTGATGTGATGTGACGTGACTTTTTTTTTCTTTTTAAACTAACCGTCATCTGATACATTGTTGGAAGGGGCTATGGGGCGAGGAAGGGGCTGCCTTGTGGGCGCCGAAAGCCAAGCACACCGCCGAGGGGCGCGGTCCAGAGGGCGCTCAAGGGGTGCCCGGCTTCACAACGACATGCGCCTTTGTACCAAATTTGTGGGCCCTCATTTCTCTCTCTCTCTCTCACACACATATATACATGTGTGTGTGTATTGGGGCGCCCAAGTGGCTTTAAATCACAACGGGGCATCTTTTTCTACGTGACGATAACATGACACTGTGAAAGGGGGCTTTAATGCCCCCACTGTAGAGAACCGTCTAACCACGAACACGTTAATATACAGAAGTAAATGTGTCCGAGTATCGATCTGTTGCAACGTGTTTCTTTTTGGCTGGTCATGATCAAAACATACATTACTCCTCGTGACAGATTATTTCACATGGGTGACAGCCAAATGTTGTAAATGACAATATGGCATGAACACAGAATTAAATTTTCAAAGATATATATATCTTGGATAAAATTATAATTTTTGTCCTTTATGTATATTTATGATTACAACTTTCATCCAACTTTCACAATTATACTGATTATTGTTTGCATAAAAATAATAGTAAGAAAAGGCTAGGTGGTTTTCCATACACATGTTTATTATTAACTTTTAGAAGGTAAGACAACTTACATTTTTTAGTCCAAATAATAACACTCTTGTATGTGGTGTTATTTTTTTTTAATGTAGCAATAAAGTGTTTTTATGCAAGACATTTGATTCACCAAATTGATTTGTGTGAAATATATAAAACTAAAAAGTTAGAAAAGTAAATAATATATTGAGAAAGCGAAATCAAAATATACACTCAAATATCAAATAGTAATTTATAAAGAACATTATATTTTTTTTATTTTATAAGATAATTAATTCGATTAATAATTAATAAAATTCCAGATGAGATTATAAAATATAAGTGATGAACAAAATACAAGAAAAGGAAAAGTAAAGAAAAAAAGAAGCAAAGAATGGTGAATTTACACAAAGTTAACAAGATAAATTTTACTGTTAGTTAGGAGAAAGAACGATGATCAATGTAATCATCGAAATCATGTGTGATTTTTGATAAACATAGAGGAATATCATACTTTTGTTTTGTCTATAGTTTATTTCTATAGCACCATTTGGAACACCGAACATACACAAGCTAGCAAAAGATTAAGGTTTTTTTGAATGGCCAATTTTATTTAAACTAAAAGAGGGACCACTTACAAGATAAAAGTAGTCTAAAAACAAACAAAAACAAAAAACAAAAACAAAACATACAACTTATTAAATTGGAAAATTCACGAAGTTGAACCGGATCCACTTTCCCACTCTAAGCACGTTCTAGCAAATGATTAAATATTTTTAATTTGGGATGGTTTTACTTTCGGTATTTGTAGTTATGCTTATAGCTAGAAAGATGTATTGTAAATATGGTCTTATTTTCATCAAGTATGAAATTATTCATTAATTATAACGTACATGAGTTTTCGGACATGCTTAAGAATTTAAACTATTCGACTTTACCTGTTGTCTGCCGAGTTCCTATTACTTGAAACATGATCTCAAATCTATCTATTTTAATAAATAACTACTCATTTTTGTCACTTGTCACTCTCTTAGCTCTCTTACTCTTTTTTTCAACATTTCAATATTAATCCTTATGTAGCGTTTGGTATGCGGTAATGGAGGACGGAATGGAATGACCCGTTGCGAGGGAATGAAAAATAGTGTGTTTGGTTGACCAAATGAATGGAATGACTCATTACCTAGTCCATTTCATTCCCTCTAAAATACCTCAATTTCATTCCATCCATACGCCATGTTTTTTTTTCATTTCATTCCCTCCTTCACCCTACATCACCTCCACCACCCTCCCAACACCACCACCACCCAACATCAACACCCACCACCACCACCAACCACCACTACCACCAGCCACCACCATCGTCGTCCACCTCCGCCCACCGCCGCCGCCACCACCACCTTCACCAACCATTGCCATCGGTGCCAGCCACCCAGCACCGCCAGCCGCTCGTCGCATATATCAACCATCTCCCCACCATCACACATGACGCTGCCCACCACCGCTGCCACTACCACCAATCACCACCATCGGCGTCCACCGCCGCCACCACCCACCTCCACAAACCATCGCCATCAGTGCCAGCCAACCACCACCTCTAGCCGCCCGCCGCATCCATCAATCATCGCCCCACCATACCACACACCGCCCGCCGTCACCACTTCCCACCAACACCTTCGCCGTTACCGCCACCGCTCCCACCACCACCACTCACTACCATTTTAATTTAATTTTTTTATTTTTTTCTTACCTACCAACAATACAAAGTAATGATTCATTTCATTCCCATGTGGTAACCAAACATTTTATTGGAATGGTAATAACCCATTCCATTCCTTTATCCATTCCATTACCATGCCCATTCCATTCCGTCGTCCATTCCATTACCCCATACCAAACAGACCCTTATATTTTAAGTCAATTCAATATATGAATTAAAATTTATTTTTCTTGAATGTAAATCTTATTTAATTTATTCATTAACATTAATGGTGAAAGATAATAAAATAAGGAAATATCAAAATTGAAGCTGCAGACCTATTAGAATAAAATTTTTAAAATCATAGGTAATTAAAATCAAGGCAACAATGCATAATTTTTTATATAAGATTAGTTTCAAATTTGGATTTAAATTTTTCTCATATGTATTTGAACTTAAGAAAATGTGTATTTTCTTAATTTTCTCCAACCATTTTATATAAATATTGCAAACATGAAGAATACATTATATATATTTTTCGGTTTTAGCATTAAATCATTGAGGTTGAATATTATAATTATAATCCATATGAATCACGATTTACTATATGAACTATCTATCATTTATATATATGACTTTTTTGTGCAGTCTAAAAGATAAGCAACAAGAAGATAATATTTAGTTTTCAATATTTTCTTTTATAACTCAAAACAAAAATGCTCCAGAAACATATATTTTATTACTTGATTTATATTTTTTTATACATTCAAATATATTAAATTTAATATGCCTTATAAGACAAATTATTTAATTAAAAGCATTTAATTTTTTAAACAAAAAAATATGTTTAAATCCATTTCCACTAATTTTCGCTTTCCAAAAATCATTTAGGATATTAAAATCTAAAATATCGTTTTCATCAGTTATTCATTCAAATCATTTCAATATTATATTACTTAGTAATATAATATTATATTGGTTATCGGGTTTGATTTAGAAGATTTGGGCCAACCCGAAAAACCCGAATAAACTTTTAGTTTTGAAATTAAATATATTTTTATGTATAAGAGGCTAAGTCTTAGTCACTAAAGTTATCATAATCTGGTTCTAATCGACTGTTGTCATTCTAACTATTATGGATCGATTTCTTATTATTAATTTATGAATTCCGTTTATTACTTATAGCAACCATAATCAAACAACCAAATCACGCCCGATTAAATACGATTATGTTTCAAGTTAGATTTACTCTTCTTTTGAACTGTTTTATCAAGTCAGGTTTGTTTATTATTTGATTTTATGTGTTATAAGCAAAGAAGAATATGTTGTTTTAATTTTAGTATTTTAGTTTTTATTTTTTTTGGTTTTGTGTTATTTTTTTCTAGGATACTCGAAACCCAATTAACTCAACCCGAAAATACTCGAACCCGAAAAACCCATCAGAGATTTGGGTTGGGTTTCGGGTTAAGATTTAAAACTTTGAAACTCGAATAACCCGACCCGAAAAACATGAAACCCGAAAAACAAACCCGGAGAACACCCCTAAATAAAACAAATCATTTTGTTATATTTAAATTTTGGGTTATATGTTTCTTGATTATACAACTTTTAATTTTAATATATAAAATTAATTAAAATTTGTCATATGCAGAATATTAATAACAACTAATAATCTATTATGATCAATCAATTTCAGATTCTAAAGATTCTAATGATGATTATATAGTCAAAGTTCAGGTAATCTGTTTTTTGGGATAATAATGTTTTTTTATAAACATTGACAAATGATCTCAAATAACATCATATATATTAATTGATCAAAAGGTATGCTATTTTATGTGTATCAACATTTTTTTTGTTAGTTTCATGGATATATATTATAATTTATCTAGGGTCGTGTTATGTACTTGAATAACCTTATTTGTCACACAAACAACTATACATGACTATATCAAGAGTTATAAGCAGACTTATAAGAGTTACAAGCAGACATGGACTAAAAATTTTGATTTTTGATAAACAATGTATACTAACCAATACAATCACAAATGTAGTGTATAAGGAAGGTTTTACTCCATTTGTTATATTAAAAGTGTCAATGTTTCTTTTTTTGTTTGTCCCATTACAAATGTTCACTTTCAAAATTTATTAGTCAATTTTCAAATTTACCATTAAACACACACAATTAACATTAATAACCAATATTGATGGACCCAATTTCCAAGGCATTATTCATTTGGTAAGCAAGAAGAGTAATCATTCAATCTACCTTAAACTTTGTGTTTTCAAACCATGACACTTCTAATGGGATGGAGGGACCACTTATTTGTAACATATTTGTGTTATCTTAGTTATTTAATTAATGTAATTTTCATATAAATTGTAATTGTGTTAACAATATATGATCATTTTGTTACTTCACTTAATGGTTAAAGTTTAAAATTTTCATCAATTACCCATGTAATACACGGGCCTCAATCTACTATTGTAATAAGAGACGACTTGAGATATCCAAATGTTCAAGTTTGATTTTATCAAATCCAATTACTTAAAAATTTTAGGTCTTTAATAACTTAACAAGTTCAAAGTAATCCAATTAACAATTTTAGGTCTTAAATAACTTAACAAGGTCAAAATACATTATCACATGCATACACTTATCATTATCGTAAAATGACAGTGTGACAGAGCCGAAGTCACAAGTCACACCTCACAAGGGTGACAAAAAGTATGTTTTTAAATTAAAACTATATATTATCTTTTAAATATACAGTAATATAATTATTTTATGCGTGGGTGAGCGAGTTTGATATTAGTGATTGTGTTGATTTTTGATTTTGCTTTAGATTCTATACCAACATAATGCTTTATATTTTCCTTTAATAAAGAGGTAAAAAAACATGAAAACCGAAGAAAACTAATTGTACGAACTACATGTGACAATTCGCTTTCTGACTCAATATCACGTGAATGATTGTTAAGGCTTGAGATGTTGAAGTCTTAGATTCGAAACTTGACTTAAGAGGTTTTCTTCTAGTGATGAGTTTTTTTTTCTTGATGGTGTTCTCGGGTGAGTCATGCCTGAAACATCCTCCTGTCTGAGAAAAATTTATTCGGGTATTATAGGTGGTTCTAAACGCTATTAAAAAAATAAAAAAACATGGACATGTGACTAACAAACAAATAACATAAACCAACAAATTTAACCCACCAACATCATCACTCTTGATTCCCACTTAAAAGATAATTTACTTCCTTTTATAGTGTATCTAATATAATCTAAATATAAAGTATTGTAAAATGTAAACTAGTTATATTACAAGGCCAAGCATAGTGGGGCGAAGGTTGGGGCGAAAAGGGGCGACAAGGTGGTGGAACACCCCTCCCGGCCGATTTTTGTGCGAAAAGGGGCGGGGCGACATCTCCTTCTCGCCGTTCTTTCTTTCCTTTTATTATTATTATTATTATATTGTTTGTGTGTGCTGTATATATATATATATATATATATATATATATATATATATATATATGTATAAATATATTAAACCATAACACCATTACTCCTTAAAAACAAATTCTCACCGCTTGCTGACTGAACGCCACATGTCGCAGTTCGCCCTAATTTGTAGCCTCTCCACTACGCATAGCCTAACTGATTGGATATTTGGATTGCATACATTTAATGGTACCACAAATTCTAATACTAAATGCACTCATCGACGCCTATGACCCACAAGAATGATTAAACGGTTTGATTTGAGCCGATCTTGTCTTCGTACTATTTGGACCGTATATTTAACCGATTGTTTTTCTAAATAATACAAAAAAAATTTAATCATATAAAGTTTAAAACAAGATATGAAAAAAATTTATGTTTTCATGTGAGTTTGTAATTTTTATAAAATATGAGACATGGAGTACCAAGTTATTTAAAAAAAAACGAGATTTTAAAAGAAAAAGTGAAGTTAAATATTAAAGTTTATCAAAAGGTTGGTTTTTAGACCTATTTGTTATCCATAAAACGTGTTCCTTAATCTCCTCTACTATTTTATTATAAGTACCATGTGTTGTTGAACATCTTATCATTTCTCGGTCTCCAAATTATAAAATCTCTAGCTTGCCAACATGATTGCTTATTTGCTTGGACCAACTTCTTTTGCGTAAACTCCGGGAAATTCAATAAATACTCCACCAAAATTTAGCAGTTGAGAAGTTCAAATTGCATCATAATCCCGTTTGGTTCCATATCGAGCTCGCAAGAAGCCAAAGGACTAGCAGTGAATCCAAAATCTCTCTGGACAACGCACAACAAATGCAAACTAATGAAGAGATGCTTACATTTTGATTCGTTGAAGGCTCATATTTAGAAGCATGCTTAAAGCGGATTTCTAACCAAAGAAGATTATCTTTGTGGTGATCCACTTCAATAAGTCGGGTGCTTCAAAATCATCATGAACTTTTGATATGCTTTTCCAAATACACGTATTGTTTTGTTTAACCAAGATGTTTTTCTTTATTGTGGTACTAAAATTAATACAATTGATAATTTCAACCCAAAGACTTGACATAAAGCCAAGTTTCATTGGCCCCACCTAAAAGGCTCAAATAAATAAATGGAAAGAAACCCGGTTGACAATGAAATACATATTTGATCCATGCTTTCGATGTGGTTCAAATCTAAACCCACCCCATATACCTTGCTGTTGTCAAAATTTAACTTTTAAGTCCAAATGAGAATAAGAAGCATCCAATATTCTAGCTAAGTTGAGAAAATTAGATGACGACTATTCCCTCTAAAGACGACATCGTCCGCGTAAGATGGACCGATTTGTTATTGAATCAAGTCTCTCAAATTTTAGCTTAATCATCGAAACCTTTTCAAAACCAATTCCAGAAAAATCACCGGCTTTTTAATGAACTAGAGTCGCAAGAAAATCTCGTTGATTATCATAGGACCATCCAATATCTTCCTAGAGAGCGATTGAAGGCAACCCACTATATTATAGACTTTATAAATAGCACACGTTAAGATTTATAGGTAGGTAGCTAACATTTTTTTTAAAGTTTAAACTCTAATGCTTAAACACACAAAACACCTACATACTCTATTATGAACAAAAAAAAAAGTTTAAATATAGGGCCACACTAACACATTTTTTTTAAACGGCTAACAAACATAAAATGTCTAGGTATTCCGTACGGGATGACCTAATGGTAAAAAGCCACCGCTAGCTGGCTCAACCCAGCTGTATGGAACCCTTAAGAGCCTTCAAGTTATTTTCAGTTATAGAGAAAACCCACTCACCCGAAGGCCCACTGATGGTAAAACCCGGACACCCTCAGACCAAACTAAAGATCACAAAGATCCATGTCTTTCTTTGTTGATTATCATTGGACCATCCAATATCTATAGTCACAAAAATCTTAATCTTCGTTCATTACCCTCTCTCTCTCTCTTTCATATATATTTTGTAAAGGCCCAATATTATGCACTAACAAAAAGAAAATGCACTAACAAAAAGAAAATGGCCGCACATAAGTAAGAAACCCACTTTTGCTTGATTTTTTTCGAGATGAGCAAAATTGGTACCGGTATTGAAATCGGTACCGTCGATACCGAATCGGTACCAAAGTTTTAAGTTTCGGGATCGGTACGGTACTGGTATTTCCCGATCTTTTACCCTCGGTACCGGTATAATCCCGTCCCGGTACCGGTATCGAACCGAATATTTCGGTACCGGTACCAAGAATTAGTGATTTTCGGGATTGGGATTTTCGGTACCGGTACGGTACCATGCTCATCCCTAACAGTGATTTCCAGCGAGATTCTAGCCAATTTCTGACTAAAATGTGTTTTGTGTATGTATGAAGACGAAAATTACATATAAAAATGTGTGCACGTATATATAGAACTGAAAATTATACATTAAAGTCCGATTGTTTAATTCTGATTAATCTCGATTAATCATGATTAGTCGATAGTCTCCACCCTGCCGCCTGAATAACTACTAGCTATTTTTACAACACAATTTTAAGTTCATGTTACTATTATTAATTGAAGGAAAATTGGATTTTAATAATCCCAATTTAATGCAGTTAGCCGATAATAATCCCAAATTTGAAAATAGCTGTCATTGGTCCCAACTTTCACAATAAGTTTTCATTGGACCTCCGTTAAAAAAATTACGACGTTATTTTTTTTCAAATTTCAAATGGATGTTTTAGGGCTTTTGATCGGACTGAGAATATGAATTGGTTGATGTAAAATTTAACTCGAAACAACGCTTCAAACAACTTGATTTCTGTTAATTAAAAGTTTAAATATCAGAATTGAAGCATCATTTAGTCGTTTGGACCATCGTCTGGATGTAAGTTTTAAATCAATCAACTTGTATCGTTATTCCGATCAAAAGCCCTAAAATATCATTTTAAAAATTGAGACACGCGATAGCTATTTTCAAAGTTGAAATTATTAATGATTAAACTTAAATTTGCCATAAATAAATAACTAGTTATCCACTTATAAAACTCTAAAACCATACTACCTTCATTCGCCAATATATTATTCTCTATATAAGACGGTGTCATCTTCTTCTAGTAATCACCATTATCATCATACCCTGTTCTTGTTCAATATCATCATAACCCCATAGCCTCTTTATTTCTCAGGAATACCTTCCGATTCTCCATATCTCTATGCTACTGATTCGAATATGCTCTTCAGATTCACAAGTTTCGGAATCTATTATTCCTTCATTTTTTTAAAACAATATTATTATTCTCCTCTGTTAATATATGTTTGCACAGTTATTATTATTATTGTTAATTGAGCCCTAGAGTTATCAGATCCATTGCCTTATGTTTACTTTCAATACTTTATGTAATTAATTAATCACAGATGGATGCACACCCTGTTGACATAACCGAAGAGAACCGGTCCGCCGGAACGAAAGTTTGCGGCGGTCACCTTGCGGGTTCTCGGATGCTAAAACGAGTTCACGGGAGGCGAAAGAGCGGTCCGATTCGATGTGGAAGCTTTGGGGCGGGGTAATATTATGTTTTATTTTTATGGGAGTTGAGGTTTTTGGTGGGATTAAAGCCAACAGTCTTGCGATATTAACTGACGCGGCTCATTTGTTGTCTGACGTTGCTGCGTTTGCGATTTCGTTGTTTTCGGTTTGGGCTTCGGGTTGGGAGGCCACGCCTCGCCAGTCTTACGGGTTTTTTAGGATTGAGATACTTGGGACGTTGGTCTCGATTCAGATTATTTGGTTGCTTACTGGGATTTTGGTGTATGAGGCGATTGAGCGGATTGTTCACGGTACGGTTGAGGTTGCTGGTGGTCTTATGTTTGGGATCTCCGCTTTTGGTTTGGTTGTTAATATTCTCATGATGTTTATTCTTGGCCATGATCACGGTCATGGTCACGGACATCATGGTCACGGACACCATGGGCATGATCATGGTCATGGTCATGGTCATGATGAGGATGTTGAAGACGTAAACGTCCATGGAGTTAGCGTGACAACACACCGTCATCATCACGATCACGGCCATGATCATGATCATGATCATCATGAGCATGATGAACATAAGCCTTTGCTGAAGACTTATTTCGGAGATCAAGTTAAAGAGAAGAAGAGAGGGAATATTAATGTTCAAGGCGCGTATCTTCACGTGTTAGGCGATTCGATCCAAAGTATCGGTGTAATGATTGGGGCTGCAATCATATGGTACAATCCTGATTTGAAGATAATCGATCCCATTTGCACATTGTTGTTTTCTGTTATCGTGTTGTATACAAGATCAATATGTTGCGTGACATTTTGGAGGTTTTGATGGAGAGTACGCCACGGGAGATTGATGCAACGAGTCTCGAAAGAGGTCTTTGTGAGATAGATGAAGTGGTTGCTATTCACGAGTTGCATATTTGGGCGATAACGGTTGGGAAGGTGTTGTTAGCTTGTCATGTGAGAATTCAACCTGAAGCGGATGCTGATTTGGTGTTGGATAAAGTGGTGGATTATATTAAAAGGGAGTATAATATTAGTCATGTTACGATTCAAATAGAGCGCGAATAGGTTTATGAGGTTTGTGCTTGATGTATGCAGTTCATGAATGGCAATCTTTGAACGTGTCCGAAAGACGAAGGAAGCAAATCCCATGAGTTTTTACTCTGCATGAAGTGATGAAAACTTGGTTCTTGCAGAGGTAATTGTTGATAATAATTGATATGGTAGTTGGTAGTTATGAACTTATTATCCAAATTCTTGTTTATTTTATGCCTTTTTCTTATCAATTGATTTGCATATTGTAGATACATTACTTTTAGGTATTGTCTTTGGGCAATAGTTTATTAGCAGTTCATTAGCTTTCTATGAATGCATATTTTTGAACATTTGTACCATCGACACCTATCGTTCAATATCGTCTAACTTACCGCAAGATGTTAAGGGTATATGTACTGGGCGAGAAATGTGGTTTTGGGGCGAGAACACCGCCCCCATGCGACAAATGGGCGGTTTGGGGGGAGGGGGGGGGGCATGCAGTTGTCGCCGGTGTGTGATTGTTTTTTATTATTATATGTTTTTGTGTGATATATATATATATATATATATAATAAATAAAAGTTTTCTCATGCCACGTGTCATTCTCTTATGCGTTATTATTCTTGTTTTCCCGCCACTTTCTCCTATTAATTATACATACCTTTAAAAGTTATTTTATAAATTTTTTGTTTAATGATTTTTCTAATTGCTTTTACAAAACATATTTTATATTTAAAAAAAACGTTAGATTTATTTATCAAACATTTTTATAAACTGAACATTTTAATTATTCAACGGGTCATTGTTAAAAACACGTGGATTTTTAATTGAACCTACCCACTTTCTTCTCACCTGTAACTGTAATATCTTTCTTTCTATCCCTATTTTGTCGATCAAAACCTTATTTGATTCTCCTTCATTGTACATTCTTCAACTAATCGAACATTTTCTTCTATTGATGATTGGTTCGTATTGTTTCGATTGTACTATTTATGTTCTCATAATACTATTTTACTTTAGTTGCTTCCATATTTTTAGTGTATTATCTAATGTTGTATCGAAAGAAGTATTTAGAGATTTATGATTTATTTTTAAGTTTGTGATAGTAGTTATAATTAAATTTCGGACTTACTTAGTGTATTACTTAACTTTATTTATCAAAAGTTATTACTTACAAAATCTAAGTTGTTCATCTCGTATAAGACACGGGTACATAACCTAGTTTTATATATATTTGGCTACCACACCACTAAAAGAAAACCACTTATTTGCTGACTGGGCGTCACATGGTACAAAACGTCCCATTTTGTAACCCCTCCAATACACATAACCTAATAGAATTGTTTTAATTTGCCCAAGTGGAGAATTTCTAGAAGGTAAACAATACTAGAATTACTCACAACGGCGTGCTTGAGGTGGGATATTCCTTAATTTTTCGTACTTGACGTGGGTGGAATGCATCATGGCAATCAGGGGTGACTGTAGGATGTTACAATTTTTGCTTCTATGGACTCATCGTCCTTGATGATGTTTGTCTCGCCATAACAATCAAGGGCCTAACGTGTTCCTAGCACCCTCGGGACTCAGGGTCTCGCTTTTGATAAGATTTGCTCTCTTACTATAAACATATTTGAGAATGAGTGGCCTTGATTCTATTTGTAATGTCTGTCCCATTGCATCAACCATTGTATAGTCTCACATGGTAATAAATTTGTTTTGATTACTCCCACCAAACCCGTTTATCTGTGGAGTTCTTTTTCTTATTCATGACTAGGACGTTTTTAAAACGTGACGATGACAATTAAGGTAGAGCATTTATGTGTGGGACATCTCTCTTGTACATGACCGACGTGTGATTCGCTTAGGGCATAAGAAATGGAAGAGAGAAAAAAAACACGTCTGACTCCACTTGGTTTGTGTCTTTACGCTCACAAAGTTTAGTGGATGACATTTTAGTTAAGATATTGGCTATAAATGCAATTAATATATTTTTTCCTTAGGGAGAAAACAGAATATTGCTTTAATGGCCCGAGAATATTTTCTCTCTTGTGACATTTAATGACCAAATCAATCGTCGTGAATTTTGTGTTACGTTTTTATCTTGACAAGAATTCACACCCCTATCCATAGGTGCCGGTATACCCTTTTATGATATTGCATGGTTAACATTTACTCGTAGAATTGTCCATTACCCAAAACCCGATCTTAAGCTTACCTTAAAGCCGACTTGAAATATCAAATATGTAAAGGGCAAATACCATAAAACAAAACCAACATACTTTTTGTTGTTTCTTTCAAAAATCTCTTAACAATTTTATGCACATTAAAGTCCCACATGTTAAGTTTGAGCACAATTGTGAAAATAAGTTTTCTTTTAACAACTTAAAACCAAGTAATTATGATCGTGTTTCTTACGCGTCATTTTTTTCCTTACGTGCCTTATAATTTCTTATCCAGGTTGTTTCTTAAAACGATGGCCTGGTTCTAAGTTAGTTCTAAAATAGAATTTCACAGTTTTGTTCAGATGTTTAATGACTTTACTATGCGGAATATTGTTAAAAGACTTTTGTGAGAAAACACAAAAAATATGTTGGTTTTTTATGATATTTGCCCATACATGACACATACTAATAATTCTATAATTTTAATAATTTCAAGTAGGGATGTGCAACAGTTCGGAACCATGAGAACGGAAACGAACCAGAACCGAAAATGGTTGAAAAATCGAACCGAAACCTATTACAGTAAACTGGTTTGGTTCTAGAAACGTTAAAGTCAGTTCTTGCTAATCGGAATCGTGCTAGAACTAGTTCGGTTGTTTATTTATCAAATGGGTGGCGAAAACTTTGCAAATTGCAAAACAAGTTTATATAATTGTATGTCTTTTTCACGATAAAATTAATTTATATTACAACATTAACATCCATTATATTTTTGATTAGAAACTAATTGTTGAAGTTAAATAAATCATCAATAGTGATAGATTAAATGAAGATCATATTAATCACTATATATTATATTACATTGAAATCTTGAATCAAAATTGATCTTGGTTGCTAGGTAGATGTTCGCTAACAAGTTACCCTATAAAGATGGGGATTGGTAATTTTATCTTAAAAGTTTTAAATATTTCGGTTATTCGGTTCCGCGTCCAGAACCTTCGGTTTTACCCGAAAATTAACCGGAAACCGTTTTATGCAAATACTGAGAACTGAGAACCGTAAGCTAACACACGTTAATGGTTCTAAGGCACCGATTCAGTTCGGTTTCTTGCTTCTAACGGTTCTGAACCGTTTCTTGCTCACCCCTAATTTCAAGTCTTATTTTCATCATACTATTTATTATGTTTTTAAAGATCATATGAGTAATATATATTATTTTCTTGCGGATCAGGCCCGGCTATAAGGGAGGGCCGAGTGGTCGACGGACCTCGGCCTGACATCCCGATAGGCCCGGATTTTTTTATAAAATAAATATTTATATATTTTTATGAAAAACAATATGTATATATAATGTTTAAACTTAATTACACAACCACTAGATTGGTTTAGTGGCAAATACGTGTGACTTTTAACCAAGAGGTTGTGAGTTCTAACCTCACTTGAGACATTTTAATCTATTTTTATAAGAAAAAGGTTTTTGACACAACCAAATCATAAGGTCGAAAAAATTAAAGATTATTTAAAAAATAAATTGTTTAAACCCAACAATATACCTCTTTTTATTAAGGCCCCAAATTTTTTTTGCCTTCGGCCCAAAAGTTTTTAGCCGTTTTCGGAGCCGGGCCTGTTGCGGATAAACAGATTTAAATAATCATATTAGTATCATCTAGCTTCTCACACGTAGTAAATCCAAGAGATCTCTAGAAACTAATCACATACATGATGAATACCATTTTATTATCTAACACACAAATGTTTCGGATTGTGCTAGTCTTATAGTATATTGTTTGAAAATCATTGATCCCATACACACCTTAATTTTCTCGATTATATTGTTTAATATAAAACCATCATAATATATTATTACCTGCCCACCTTTTATATTTGTTTAGATGCTTTGTTTGGAAGAATGTAATGAGCATTTTATGTGACCACTTTCCAGAGGAACATACATTTCGTGAAACATTCGTGTATAAGTACAAAGTTGTATACTATACATTAAGTGTTGTTGGTCATGGTTGAATAAAATAGGCTTTTGTTACCTTTTTGAAAGAAAAATAGGTAAAGTAACTAATCTAAACTATACAAAGGATATACATAGAAAATTTGAAAATAGGGGTTCATGAACTTATCATGAAAAGTGGCATATTATTCGACAATCTATCGCTTTATGTCCTTGATGTCACATGAATATATCATGTTTTTATAGTTAAGCTCATGCTGAATTTGAGAAAACATCATTTTCATCTACATATATTCGGAAGGAGTGTCCACTTGCCTGGTCCATGTATGCAGTACAAGTTCTTTACTTTATGTACAAATTTGGGCCATTTATTTCATTGTTTGGGCCGCATCTTGATCACTTGATGTTTTAACCGTCCAACACCTAAAAGTTAAACATCACATCAACACACATGACAACATAGATGTAAATAAATTTATTTTTACCTATGAGGAGAGACTAGTGGCGGAGCCAGAAACTTTTCCCAATGGGTTCGGAATTTTCGATGTTTGATTTTTTTTTCCGGTGTCAAAGTTTTTGCGCCAGAATGGGTTGGGTCGGGTTGGGTTGATCATTCGGTTAGATAAATAAAATGCAATATCACTATCATAACAATCATAACAAAAATATATCGTTAAAATCCAATAAATACAAAGTCTTTAAATATAAAGACATTGCATATTATAATTTTTCCGATGTGTTTTCATCGTTTGAAAAGTATCTTCGATCGCGACTTCACATGTATTGTTTGTTGGTGATGGTTGAAACCTTGAGGCGAACGACGAAGCAAAAAGTTGATCGGTTGCTGAGTCGATGACTAATGTTTTTATTTGTTTATTAACTAAACTTTTAATAATCAATGGGTTCAAATATACTTTTTTTTAAACGATAATGGGTTCGATCGCCGAAAAGAATGGGTTCGCTTGTTAATTCAACACTATAGGTTATATATAAAACCGAAAAAGGACCGGGTTCGGCCGAACCCAGTGGTGATAGTGTGGCTCCGCCACCGGGAGAGACTCAATTTTTTACAATATTTTTTATGATCATTATGTTTTTAAGAAGTTATAGCATCTTCAATGGTTCTTTGTTGGGACTGTTTGAAATTAAAAACATAAAAATAAACTTTTCGTCCCGTTGGATCGATAGCATTTGACAATAATTGTTTGCGACAAAAACCTGGAAGAAGCCCACAACTCACATTTGTATTATTCAACAACACACAATTAAAAAATAACAATAATTAAATAAATAGAAAACTAAGTGATGATATGGCAGTTTATAACAAAGAAGAGTAATAACCACTTAAGGAGAAAATAAAAGTTTTTGTATGTTCGTTTGAAATATGATGTTGGATGCTGAGTTGGGTTTTAAACAAGAACGAGTGAATTGCACTTGTGATGCTCTTAGTAATATGATGTTGGACGCTGAATTGGCGGTTTAAAACAAGGACGAGTGTATTATACTGATGATGCTCTTAAAGTCATTGGTTTTCTTTGGGTTCAGAATTGCTCAATGTTTGATTCGCTTGGTTGGGAAATATGGAAGATTGGAGGAGTTTCAATATAAGTTGCATAGATAATTAAGTTATTTATTTATTTATTTATATATATATATATTGATGGTTTGCTATCTGTATCTTAATTATCTGGATCTACGTACTATTTCTCTAGCCCATTTTATGATAATTTTTGTTGATCGTTAGATGATGCTTATTTTACTTATTTTTTTAAAAGTAACTAGTTTTTTACCCGCGCTTTGTCGCGGAGGCTTACACTTGGGAGAAAGTAGCGAATGTTGAAATGTTAACACCCTTGTGTTAAAACGTTAAAGATGGTCTTTAGATCAACGAAAAAAATAACAAAAGGCTTTAAACAACTCATTAAAGCTGATAATTTTTGTTGATCATTAGATGATGCTCATTTACTTATTTTTTTAATAGTAGTAACTAGTTTTTTACCCACGTTTTGTTGCGGAGGCTTAAACACGGGATAAAGTAGCGAATGCTGAAATGTTAACACCCAGGATGAGTTATGGGAGATTTTAAAAAATGAGTTCTACATTTTGAAAAGTATGAATTTTAGTTAAATTATAAGATAAAAACTGATGGATAGAATATGAATGCTCTAACATATGCAAACTTTACTTAATTAAGAATCCACACACACATATATATATATATATATATATATATATATATATATATATATATATAAAATTGAAAAAAAACATGCTAATTCAAATATATATATATAATTGAAAAAAAACAAGTCCAAAACACTTGTTGGGCTACATGCTAATTCAAATACTACTTATGGTCTCTTATTATTAAATTGTAATCACCATCGTGCTTTCTTCCTTGGGTCAAATCCAACAATTAGTAAAAGGGGTAAAGTTAAAATACAAAGGATAACAAAAATAAGAAGGGGGAGAAAGAATCTAGTCTATTGATCTTAGATTTGAATGACTAAGATTAATTTAATAAATAAAAATTGATGAAAAGGGCATGAAGGTAATAACCACCTTTGTTGACTTTCTCTCTCCACATGCAAGGCACATGCCAATTCCTCCATCATTTTAAAATGTCTATAACATTTTTCATACGACATTATTTTTTTTTTAAAAAATTTCACCATAATAATAATCGTTTTTTTATCTTTAATATGAGTATCATATTGTTATATAAAAAAATAATGGGTTTTTTAATTGTGATTTTTGTTGTTCATTCTGTCATTGTGTAATATGTTGTTTCCATTGTGTTTTACGTTTCAAGTCATTGTGTTATATATATTCACCATTGTGTCTTATGTTTTAGGCCATTGTGTTATACGTATTCACCATTGTGTCTTACGTTTTAGGTAATTGTGTTATACGTATTCACCATTGTGTTTTACGTTTCAAGTTATTGTATAACATGTATTAATCATTGTGTTTTATGTATTAGATAATTTGTTGTTATTTTATCATTAGTTTTATATATTATTATTACACAATGGTGTTATTAGTATTTAAAAAAACATAATGATGAGTTGAAAGACACAATGACGAAAAAAAAACAATGATAGGCGAAAAGACACAATGGTATGCGAAAAGACAATGGTGTGCGAAAAAAGACACAATGGTGTGCGAAAAGACACAATGACGAAAAAAGACACAATGATGTGCGAAAAGACACAATGATGAAAAAAGACAATGAAGAAAAAAGACACAATGGTGTGGGAAAAGACACAATGGTGTGTGAAAAGACACAATGACGAAAAAAGACACAATTATAAGCGAAAAGACACAATGGTGTGAGAAAAGACACAATGGTGTCTGAAATGACACAATGACGAAAAAAGACACAATGACGAAACAAGACACAATGGTGTGCGAAAAGACACAATGACGAAAAAAGACACAATGATAAGCGAAAAGACACACTGGTGTGAGAAAAGACAAAATGGTGTGCGAAAATACACAATGGCGAAAAAAGACACAATGATAAGCGAAAAGACACAATGGTGTGTGAAAGACACAATGACGAAAAAAGACAAAATGATGAAAAAAGACACAATGGTGTGCGAAAAAACACAATGACACAATTATAAGCGAAAAGACACAATGGATGTGCAAAAAGACACAATGACGAAAAAAGATACGATGACGAAAAAAAGACACAATGATAAGCGAAAAGACACAATGGTGTGCGAAAAGACACAATGACAAAAAAAGACACAATTATAAGCGAAATGACACAATGGTGTGTGAAAAGACACAATGACTTGTGATTTTTGTTTTAAATTTTATATATCAAAAATCATACTTATATTAAAGATAAAAACACGCTTGTTATTATGATGATTTTTTTTAAATATCATACGGAAATGTAATAAACGTTCTAAAATGATGGGGGTATTAACATGTGCCTTGCATGCGGTGAGAGAAAATGTGTACAATTACCTTTATACCATTTTTCCTTTGGTCCCCACTTGACACATGTCAATTATTTATGGTTTCTCACACTTCTCATTTTTATTACCCTTTGTAGAATAACTTGACCATTAGTAAAAGACTCAAAAGCTTGAATGGTAGGTGTGTGTAGTGTTAATACTTAAACGGGTCAGTGTTTGAGGTTGGCGTATAAAACTAAACATGATACCGAAATTTATATCAACATAAACTCTAATTTCATACGAATCTTCATAGGTTGACATCAGTATCCATGAATTTTTTCAGGTGATGCACTACTTTTAGATGCTTCAATTTCAGGGTATAAAAATTCCAGGTCAGTTCGATGTTCGGGTTGGCTTGATGGTTTGGGCAAAGTTCATTACTCAATAAAAATACGATAAAATGATAAAAGAGACACATTCAATAGAAATTACAAAAAACAAATAATATAAATACAATAGTCTTTACGAATTAATAAAATACTTATAATTGTTCCCCATGAGTCTTCATCTTTTGAAGTCGTTTTATTACATCTTCAACTGAAACCTGTTGGAGGAATTCTCTTTCAATGTAACAAATGCAAAAATCGTTCATGTATCCATCATCCATACTATTACGCAAATCCGTTTTCACATTCTTATTGAAGAAAAACATCTTACAACACTTGCCATTACAACCGGTAAAACTAATGATAACTTTATTAAATGATAGACTAACGGATAATCAATGTGTAATCTTGTTTTCACAATCCTTTTGGCAAGATCACCTAACCCACTCAAGTTGGCAAACTGCTTATCCAAGGTTTCCTTTCGGAAGGATCCCATGGAAGATCATCCAAATTTATTTTGGCGGTTTACTACTTGAAGATGATGATCCAAGGTTCGATGGTTCTCTTTGGAAATATCTCTTGATATTCATAATACCTACAAATCAACAACTACTAACTAACAAATTAAAAACTAACAAATTTAAAACTAATAACTTAAAACTAAAATTTAACAAATAACTTAATAAATAACAATATCAAGAACAATTAGCATTTAACAAATGAATGTAAACTTACTTTCAAAATGGGAGGATTCGAGGAAGAGTGGCAAGCCAGGAGGAAGTAGCAACGGACCAACGGTGGTGTGTGGTCGGCCGAAAAAGCAACATGCGGCAGCGGTGGTCGGCGAACGGTGGTGGTCTTGTAGCGTGTGTCTGAGTTTGAAGAGGGGAGAGAGGCAGGCGTTGTGTACTATGTGTTTTATAAAACCCTAAATTGATATAAGGCTAAATTAGAAAAAAAAGTTTAAAAATTTGCTGGTACACGGAATCAAACTCGCGACCTTCAGCTTACAAAACCATCAACTTACCTGCTAGACCAACGCTTGTAATGTAATCGTGGTGGTTCCTTTCTATTTTATAAGGTGGTTCCTCTAATATTTTCTATATATAAATACACTATTATTTCAACACTAGGGTGGTTCCGAGGAACCACACGTTTACTATTTAGATCTGCCCCTAGTTGACACAAATACGACTCATTTATGCCATCTACGTTTTGTAGATAATACTCTAAAACTATAAATTACTCCAAAACTACAAATTTATATAAAGTAATGACGTTTAAAATACAAAATTTGATTGTCCATTGATCATTTATATTTCAAAATTTGACATTAAATATTCAATCGGTTTAAGTTATAACACAAAAAACATTTTTTTAAAGAAATAAGTGTAAAATTAAACGGGTTAAAGAGGTTAACCCACAAACACATCTTTCGAGCCTTGTTTTTAATATACCAATGTTAAAAAAAAAGAAGGGGTATGAATGCTTAAGTCTATGTGTTGTTGAATTCATCATCATATTTATACAATAATATTTTGTCATGCAGTGCCGAATGGACACTCATTGAAATCACGGTTGAAGCCACCTGAGCCTGCTGTGGTTCAGGCGAATAGTGGCTTCAGTGAATTTTCTAATTTATTTATTTAATATTTTTTTCTAAATTTGGAAACTAACTAATATTACATTAAAATAAAAATATTAAAAGTAACAAGAAACACTAGTCTAGTACAAGATCATCAAGATGTTAGCCCACAAATGCTCAACCAACTCATAACGAAGGTTTCCGTGGACCTCGCGGTTCTTAATATATATGATGTTTTAAAGTTTTTCATTATCAGTGATTATCGATTCGGGTCGTGGGACATTACCTTGGTAGTATTGACAACTAGCCATACCTTTGTTCTCAAGAACCATGTTATGAGGAATTACACAAGTGTAGAAGCATCTATTATTTTCTCCCTCGACCAAATCTGTAATGGCCTCGAAATCAAATGAAAATTTTTCTTCAGAACTCCAAACACTCTTTCAACTGGATATGCATAAGCTTGAACAAGAGTTGACCATTCGTTGTATATGATATCAACCAGGAAGTAGCCATGCTTGAATTGCACACCATTCACATATAACGATTGAACTGGCTCAACCCCCCAATAATGTCATCGAATATCGGTGACTCTTCGATAACATTTATATCGTTATTTGACCCGACAACACCAAAAAACGCATGCCAAAACCAAAGATCTTAGGAGGCCACCGCCTCAAGTATTGTCACACCCCAACCTACGGCGGAATATCTCAGGGCCTGAACTGTTGGTTTGTCACACCCCCAATCTAGGCCTAGGAGTATGAACCATAGTTGGTACCACATTTGTAAATAAATCAGAATAGCGGATTAAAGCGGAAGTCTTTATAAAAACATAAGGATCATATTTATAATTATTTACAATACAAAAGACGAGACGGAAGTCTCGTTTAGTTTTTACTTGTTTTATAAGTTTTACAAAACCACCATGTTTTATATTTACACAAAATTATCCGAGCCCTCGAATTCTTGAGCTTCTTCGTCCTTCAAGCTCTAGTCTTGGTTACCTGCAAAATGTTATTAAAATACGTCAGCAACGAATGCTGGTGAATATGCTGACGCTAAAAATACTTTCTTTACTTAATTACCCCTCGAGACCACGTAAGCCCCGGCCCATCTTGGCTTAGGAATAATCAAGTTAAACAATCATCATAAATTCGAGTCTCTACACTAGGTCACCTCAGCAAGACACCGCAACGTCTCAACATAACTTAGGTACCATAAATATACACAAGGTCATTATCACTCGAACATACTTTGGTTCGGCCCATCGTGGTTGGAGGTCGTGACCAGGCGTGGTGCGATGTGCCCACCGCATACCACATATGTAAGGATCCAGACAAACGTATACCACAGCCTGAGGGCTAGGCTTATACTCTTATTTACAATGTTTTTAGAGACACGTAGCCTCATGTAAAGTTTTACACATAACACGTTTGTTTATTTGAAAACAAGTTTGTAAAAGTGGGGCGTATTCACCTTTTGATAGAGATCGGTTTCCAACACCGTCCATGTGTTCTTCTCTCGCTATCTCGCACCTATAGTACGAGTATAACTTTTGTTAGTCGGATACACGATCCGGCTTAAGACCTTTAGTCTTATTTATCTCGATGAACCTTTAGTTCGTAATCTCTTTTTACTTTAAAACCTTTAGTTTTAATAGTAATTCATAAACCTTTAGGTTATTCATAAAACCCGACGTTTCTTCTTCTTTATGAAACGTATTCTTTTATTTATTATTTAAGTATACTCATTATACTTAAATAATATATTTCATAACAAAGAATAATATTATATATATATATATATATATATATATATTTTATCTTTCTTTTCTTTCTTTTCTTTGTTATATATTTCTTTGTTTATCGAGAATAATTTCGACTTAGGGTATTGTTTTGGATAAAAATCGACTAAGGATCAAGTATCCAAATCTGTTAAGTGAGGTAAGGTGCTAACTCGATAATGACAAGTGTATGAGCGTGATATCGGTGAACACAAATGTTTGATTACGAGGGAAAAAACCCTTAACCAAGATAGTCTTACTTCGGTCAAAACTTATCAAGGTAATCTTTGAAGAAATGATGTCGGTCAAGGATTAATAAGCTAATATTTGGTCGAATCACTCCAATAAAGGATCAACAAGTTAACCTTTGGTCGATTAGTATATGGTTATCGTGGTCTCCGGCACAAAAAACCCCCGGACGGTGAAAATTATCACCGTCAAGTATATTGATAATAAAAGGTGGTTACAAGGTTGGAGATTATGATCAGTGTTACAACAAAAGCTATGCGTGTGTGTGTATGCTGCTGAACTCGTAGTGAGCAGAGTGTATTGGGTGTGTTGTTTTGTGTTTCCTAGCTGATCATAACCTCTATTTATACATAAAAGATAATAATTCTATGGAGTTATGAATAATAAAGATTATTAACTAATAATCCCTAAAAATCCGTCATTCCTTCAATATAATCGTAACTGCCTCTTTGACCACGTGCTCCATCACTCAGGCTGCGAAATAAGGGGAAGACCAGGTCTTGGAGCCGTTACACTTGATAAATATCAGCCTTCATATAAGAAATAACCGTTAATAGCACCAAATACTGAGGATCCATGATCCTGACATAGCTCTGGAACTCTTCAGAAGAATAATGGATCCAGCCACGTCTTCAAGAATAACATATCCTCAGTACTAAGTTATTTGTGACACAACAAGAAGTCCTATAAATCCGCCATTTTCCCCACTAAACGTGTTACAGCCATTTGACCACGTGCTGCAGGTGCCTTGTAGCGAAATATTAGGTAGACCACGTCCTATTGCCGTTATACCTATCAAATATTAACCTACACATGAGAAAAAATCGTTAGTAATACCAACTACTGAGGGTCCTTGATCCTGACAGGATCTGTCTAAGGATAATTGATCCTAGAACATATGTCAGGATAACGTATCCACAGTGTCAAATTTCCGTGCCCTAACAATTGCCCCCAAAATGGCGGTTGTGATAAGATCACAGCTGTCATTTTGTCTTTGAATTTAGACTTCCTGCAAAAACAGATGAGATTTGACAAGCTGGATATAATTATCAAATATCTATAGAATTCCTTGGGAATTTCCCTTCCGGCTATATATCCAACTTCTCTTATTCTCCCTGCACATCATGAACAGCTAGTAACACATGTTTAACCAGGATAGATGGTCCATCTTTTCGTATGGTGAAATCCGGGTTAAGGATTTTGGATAAGTCCAGGTGACTTATGTATAAAAACTTTTGACTATTCGCTTGTTACTTGTTATTTTGAAAGTTTGTTTGATATAGCTTTAGTCTCAATGAAAGTTTTAAGAAATAATCTTGAGTAAAAATTTTAGAATAAAATATCCTTACAAAAATAAACCAGGATCTTAAATCCTTATAAAAATAGATTGAAAATAATGAATCCTTACATCTATGAAGATATAAACTGAAATCAAATAAGTGTAAACCGATAAACAGAAATCATACCGTAAGGTCTAGTTAGACCTAAGTTACCATAAGTATTGAGCTCTTAATGATCCTTAAAGGAATAGCTTTAGGATCCGGGATCCTCAGTTTCTTGATCTTCAGAAGGAACTTAGAAAATCTGTTGCAAATAATTCATAATATCAACTGGGACCAAACCCATTAAGCTGGGGACAAGCCCAAATAATAAACTGGGGACAAGCCCATGTAATCTGGGGACAAGCTCGTGTAACTGGGGACAAGCTCGTGTAACTGGGGACAAGTTCGTGTAAACTGGGGACAAGCCCGTGCAATTGGTGTTAAACTGGGGACAAGCCCAAATACTGGGGACAAGCCCAAACTGGGGACTGGCCCAAAGATACGGATGTTAACTGGCGACTTGGCCATTGAGAAGAGGTGAAAACCTCTTAAACCTTAGGAAATGGTACGTCTACCATTATTCGTAGGATCCTCCATATAGCCGGAGACAACGAAATTGTCAGCCACTAAGCGTGTACTGGTCCCGCCGCCCCGAACTATACATCGGATAGCGTGCGCAACTGGAGATCGTGAGAAAGGTGAAAAACTTTAAACCTTAGGGGATATGACCATCGGGGGTCATACCCAATCGTGGGCAAGGCCAAGGGAAATAGTAAAGTACCTTATATGTAAAGGAGAGGTGGCCAACCTCTTAGACATTGAATCTCTTATTGAAATCTGCATTGTTACTTAAAAACTTGGAAAAGATATATGTTAAGAATAAAATATCCTTAGAATAACAAGAATAAAAAATAGATAAGTAATCAGATAGATATTACCGATTTTAGGATCCTTGATTCTTTAAGGACAATATATCCTTTCAAGATACTGGATCCTGATTAGAAAAAGTACTTCTTTAGGTGGATTGCATTCCATGCTCTTGATAGTCTATTGCCTTCCATTGTGAGCAAATGATATGCCCCCTTCCTGCTTCCAACTCAATCTGATAAGGTCCTTCCCATTTGGGCGCTAGCTTCCCATCAGCTGGATTTGTTGTGTTTTGGAAGGCTTTCCTTAATACTAGATCTCCTTCTTGAAATCTTCCGATTCTGATATTTTTGTTGTATGCCCCAGCTACCCTTTGTTGATATGCTGCCATCCTGATCTTGGCTAGGTCTCTGAGTTCCTCTATAGTATCCTAATCTTCAAGAATGATTTCTTTATTGGCTTCAGGATCACAGATGCTCGTTCTTGCCGTAGGAACCACCATTTATGTGGGAATTACTGCTTCTGATTCAAACACCAATGAGAAGGGTGTTTGGCCTGTTGCATTTTTAGGCGTAGTCCTGTCAGCCAAAGAACATAAGGAAGTTCTTCCGTCCATTTTCCCATTCGTGGATCCTAGCTTCTTCATTAGATTGTTGATGATGATCTTGTTGCTAGACTCTGCTTGACCATTAGCTTGAGGATGCACTGGAGTAGAGGTAATCATCTTGATGCCCCAACTGTCACAAAAGTTAGTGGTTCTTTTCCCGATAAACTGGGAACCATTGTCACAAACAATTTCAGAAGGGATACCAAATCTAGTTATAATATTTCGTTTAATAAAGGATATAACTTCCCTTTCTCGGACTTGCACGAATGCTTCTGCTTCAATCCATTTGGAGAAGTAGTCTGTCATGGCTAGCATAAAGACCTTTCCACCTGGAGCCTTTGGAAGCTTACCAACAATGTCCATTCCCCACTTCATGAAAGGCCATGAAGAGGATATAGGATACATTGGTTATGCTGGCTGGTGAAGGATGTTTTGATGCCTTTGACAGGCATCACACTCTTTTGAGTACTCCATTGCATCCTTCTTCATCGTCGGCCAGAAGTACCCAGTCCTAAGTATCCTGGAGAATAATGCTCTCCCCCCTGTGTGGTTGCCGCAATCACCTTTATGAAAGTCCTTGAGTACCTCTTGGACTTCAGGATCCTCTATGCACCTTAAGTATGGACCTTCAAGATATTTTCTGTATAGCATATCATCTAATAAAATATATTGTGATACCTTGAGTTTGAAAGATTTGGGATTCTCTGTGGCTGGAATTTCTCCATCTTGGATGTATTTTTTGATTGGGAGGATCCAGGATCCTTGGCTGGCCGAGGATAATGGATCCAAAAGTACAATCTGTTTGTCACTTGTTATCTCCCCAACTTCTTGCTCTCCTATTGCTGGCGAGAGTATGTGGATAATTGGGATCTTTGTATCATCTGGAATTTTCAAGGACGGGGCTAAATTTGCTAAGGCATCCGCCCCGGCATTTTCCTCTCTTGGTACATGAATAATACTAAACAACTCGAAGGATTTTGCTAATTCCTTCACAACTTCTAAATATTTGATCATTTTCTCACCTTTCACGGCATAAGAACCGTTAAAGTGGTTAGTTATAAGTAAAGAATCTACATAAACCTGAAGATACCTGATCCTCATGCTTTTGGCTAATTGCAAACCTGCGATTAAAGCCTCGTACTCTGCTTCATTGTTTGTTGCTTGGAATTCACAAGCTATGGACTGGGGTAATATGCCCCCCTGTGGCGATTTCAGTAGGATCCCCAATCCTGTTCCTCTTACATTGGAAGCACCATCGGTGAAGAGTATCCAAGGATCCCTGGTCTTTTCTAGTTGTTGGACCTCCAAGTCAACTTCTTTTTGTAGATCACTAGTGACATCAGCCACAAAGTCCGCCAGTGCTTGAGACTTGATTGCTGTTCTTGGCTCATATTGGATATCATATGCACTTAATTTTACAGCCCACTTGGCCATTCTACTTGATAACTCTGGTTTTCTAAGAACATTCTTCACAGGATAATTAGTTCTTAAAATAATAGGATGAGTTTCAAAATAATGTCTTAATTTAGGGAAGCCATAATCAAAGTAAGGATTAATTTTTCAAGGTGAGAATACCTGGCTTCTGTATCTAATAGACTTTTACTTACATAATATACCGGGTGTTGTTCACCTTCATGATCCTTGACGAGGATGACACTTATTGCATTATCTGAAACTGCTAGATACAGATATAAGGATTCTCCATCCACAGGCTTCATCAGAGCTGGAGCTGAGGATAAGTAATCCTTCAAGGCTTTGAGAGTAGCCTCATGCTTTTCTGTCCATTCAAACTTCTTATTCTTTCTAAGAATGTCGTAAAAGTCTTTGCATTTCTCGGAGGATCTTGAGATGAATCTGTTGAGAGCGGCTATTCTTCCCTTGAGCCTTTGGACATCCTTGGCATTTGCAGGCGACTTTAGGTTGATGATGGCTTCAGTCTGCTCTGGGCTTGCTTCAATTCCTCTTTTAGTCACCATATATCCCAGAAACTTTCCAGCCTTAACACCAAAGTGGCATTTTGATGGATTCAGTTTCATATTGTACTGGTCAAGGATATTGAAAGCTTCTTCGAGATCCCTGAGGTGATCCTTGGCCTTCTTTGATTTCACCACCATGTCATCTATATAGACTTCCATGGTTTTGCCTAACTGATCCTTGAACATCATGTTGACCAGTCTTTGATATGTTGCCCCTGCATTTCTTAGTCCAAATGGCATAGCAATATAACAATATATGTCGGTAGGAGTCATGAATGCGGTATCCTCTTGATCATATGGTTCCATCTGAATTTGTTGAAATCCAGAGGAAGCATCCATAAAGGTAAGCATTTCATGTCCTGCCGTTGCATCCACCATGGAGTCTATATGTGGTAACGGGAAAGGATCCTTGGGACATGCTTTTTTTAAATCTGTAAAATCAACGCATACCCTCCACTTTCCATTCTTTTTTGAAACTACAACCAAATTAGCTAACCATCGAGGATACTTAACCTCTCTGATCATACTAGCCTTAAGAAGTTTTTCAACTTCTTCTTGTATGATCGCCTTCCTCTCAGGAGCGAATTTCCTTCGCTTCTGATGGACGGGTTTAATAGAATGATCAAGGCCCAATTTATGAGTAATTACCTCCTTTGAAATACCTGTCATGTCTGAATGTCTGAAGGCAAACGTGGATTTTCGTTGCGTTAGGAAGGATATTATATCCTCCTTGATCTCGTCAGGGATACAGGATCCTAGGAACACTTTCACATTTGGATCCTCGTGGTCCAAGGATACTTCCTTTAAGTCCTTTTCACGAGCTTCCAGCACGTCCCTTGGATGTTGCTGTAATTGCTATGCTATCGTTTGTTTAGCTGTCGGCTTCATGGATGAAGAGTAGTAGTTCTTGGCTTCGACTTGGTCACCATCTATCCTTACTACTCCCCAAGGAGTTGGTAGTTTGATGCATTGATGGTAAGTAGAGGCCACTGCCTTCATCCCATGTAACCAAGGCCTGCTTAAAATAACATTTCAACAAGAAAGGTTTTCAATAACACAGAATTTTTGATATGAATTTAACCCTTCAATATAAATTGAAAGGTTGATGTCCCCCAATGTCTTCTTGGTTTCTCCGCTGAAACCGACTAGCACTGATGTTCAAGGGACGCTCTCAGAATCTGGAATGTTCATCTTTTTAAGGACATCATGCTAGATGATGTTGACCGAGCTTCCACCGTCCACTAGGATCCTGCGTACATAGTGGTTAGCAATAAATAAAGTAATAATTAAACCATCATGGTGAGGATCCTGGATGTTTAGTTTGTCTTCCTCATCGAAGAAGATCCTTTTATCTGTCGTTAAAGTGGTGGATACTATTGGTCGGTCTCCGTTGTCCAACTTGATCTCTTTGGAGAGTCTTTTTGCTGCAGAGAAAGAAGTTCCACATATGTCTGAACCTCCTGAAATGAAATTGACCATTCGCACATCCAGCTTGTCCTGGTGAGGATCCTGGATCCTTGAATTGAAGAAGATTCTCTGATCAGTCATTTGAGTAGTGGGGATGAGCGGTCTTCTCTCGTTGTCCAGTTCGAATTCTACTACGGGATCTTCTCTTATGGCACAAGAATCTTGAAATAATTCGTAGTCTCTGGAGACAAAGTTGATCACATGAGCATCTGTTGGTGGCGGTGTTGCTTTCTGTGGATGGTCTTTAGGATCTTGGATCTTGGATTTCTTCCTTCCCAAGTGTTATTTAAAGTGACCCTTGCTCAGGAGGTAACCAATTTCCCTCCTTAAGCCGATGCATTCGTCTGTTGCGTGGCCAAAATCTTCGTAGAAAGCGCACCACTTAGACTTGTCCTGGAAGCCGACAACCTTCTCATTTTTTCTGGGCCACCTTGCTTTTTCTCCCAGATCCTTCATGGCACAGATCAAGCCATGAGTATCCACAGAGAAACAATAATCGGAGATGCAAGGATAGTCTTCATCATCATCTCATTCTTCGAATGCTCGTACATTTTGATTGTTGAACTTGGGTACGACTTTGAGTTGTTTTTCCTGTATGAGGATCCTTTATTCTTGTCAGGGGATTCCTGTTTTGCTTGAGCCCCCAGACGATCGTGGATCCTCTTTTCGTCTTCCAATCGTATGAACCGGAGTGCCCTGTTTCTTACTTCATCTAGAGACCTGCAAGAAGTCATCACAAGATCATCATAAAAGGGGGAGCCCCTCTGAAGTCCCATCTTGAATGCTTTAACAGCAGTAGGCATGTCAAGATTAGGGATTTCTAGAGCTTCCCTGCCGAACCTCATAACAAAATACCTAAGGGATTCATCACTATGTTGGATAACTCGGTATAAATCACTAGTTAACTTCTCAAATTTCCTACAACAGGAAACTTGGCTGTTGAACAAGTTAACTAAATGTGAAAAAGAAGTAACTGAAAAGGAAGGAAGACTTAGCAGCCACTTTAAGGCGGATCCTGTGAGTGTGGATCCGAAGCCTTTGCACAAGCAAGCTTCCTTGAGTCTCTCCGGGATAGGGTTGATTTCTATACGCTCCCTATATTGTGCAACATGTTCTTCAGGATCAGTGGTCCCGTCGTAAGTCTTCATATTCGGAGTCTGGAACCGCTTTGGGATTTCAGTATCATAGATAGGCGGAGAGAATCTGGATACTCTGTGGCTTCCCTCAGGTATCTCAGGAATTGGTCTTATGACCCCGGGAACACTGGATATCATATCCTTGAGCTTCTGCAGCTCCTTGGCCATAGCTTGGTTGATACCTGCATCCTGCATGGAACCACGGTTAGCATCTAAGGATAAAGGATCGTACAAGTTACCTCTTTGCTGAGTGAAGGTTGGCATCTCGGATGAGTATATGGGATATGAGGAGTCTGCGATAAGAGTTGGTTCTCCAGAGGCTATAGTCTGCATGGGGATTATGTCCCCTTCATGGACTTCGGAGGATCGTTGATGTCGGACGCCCGAGGATCCTTGATTCGGAAAGAAGGATCCTTGATTCGGGATGAAGGATCCATGAGGTTGGGTACCATAGGATCCTTGTGGAAGGATGACCGATCCTTGCCGATAATATGAGGATCCTTGATTCTGCTGACCCATGGATCCCTGTTGAAGGATAGATGATCCTGGCTGAAATAGCGAGGATCCTTGAGTCTGTTGACCCATGGACCTCTGTTTAAGGATAGATGATCCTTGAGAGAACTGAGCCATGGATTCTGGACTGGTGAAATCCAGAATCCTTGGCATCAGGGGGGTGAGATCCTCTGCTGGCCTTTTGTTCTTCTTGAGATCCTCTATCTCACGGAGGATCCTCTGATTAGTCTTGTTCTGCTGCTCCATGTATGCTTTAACATGCGAAAACATAGATGAAACATCACTGTTAGTATTAACCACCGGGGCAGCAGCAGCGGTCCTTGAGCTCTGGAAGACTGGTAGTTGCGTCTTGCTCCCAGCAGCAGCAGGCCGTTGCGTTCCAGTGATTGGCGGAGGCATCGGTGGCAAAGTCCTTGATGAGAGAGGAACCGTAGCCGGCATGGTTGATGAAGTAGAGGTTGGTTGAGAGGACATTGATAGTGATATGGGTATGAAAAAGTTAAGAATGATAAGAAAAATATGGATTATAGCACCAATTGCCCCACGGTGGGCGCCAAATTGTTTTGGATAAAAATCGACTAAGGATCAAGTATCCAAATCTGTTAAGTGAGGTAAGGTGCTAACTGGATAATGACAAGTGTATGAGTGTGATATCGGTGAACACAAAGGTTTGATTAAGAGGGAAAAAGCCCTTAACCAAGATAGTCTTACTTCGGTCAAAATTTATCAAGGTAATCTTTGAAGAAATGATGTCGGTCAAGGATTAATAAGCTAATCTTTTGGTCGAATCACTCCAATCAAGGATCAACAAGTTAACCTTTGGTCGATTAGTATATGGTTATCGTGGTCTCCGGCACAAAAAACCCCCGGAAGGTGAAAACTATCACCGTCAAGTATATTGATAATAAAAGGTGGTTACAAGGTTGGAGATTATGATCAGTGTTACAACGAAAGCTATGCTTGTGTGTGTGTATGCTGCTGAACTCATAGTGAGCAGAGTGTATTGGGTGTGTTGTTGTGTGTTTCCTAGCTGATCATAACCTCTATTTATACATAAAAGATAATAATTCTATGGAGTTATGAATAATAAAGATTATTAACTAATACTCCCTAAAAATCCGTCATTCCTTCAATATAATCGTAACTGCCTCTTTGACCACGTGCTCCATCACTTAGGTTGCGAAATAAGGGGAAGACCAGGTCTTGGAGCCGTTACACTTGATAAATATCAGCCTTCATATAAGAAATAACCGTTAATAGAACCAAATACTGAGGATCCATGATCCTGACATAGCTCTGGAACTCTTCAGAAGAATAATGGATCCAGCCACGTCTTCAAGAATAACATATTCTCAGTACTAAGTTATTTGTGACAAAACAAGAAGTCCTATAAATCCGCCATTATCCCCACTAAACGTGTTACAGCCATTTGACCACGTGCTGCAGGGGCCTTGTAGCGAAATATTAGGTAGACCACATCCTATAGTCGTTGTACCTATCAAATATTAACCTACACATGAGAAACAATCGTTAGTTATACCAACTACTGAGGGTCCTTGATCCTGACAGGATCTGTCTTAGGATAACTAATCCTAGAACATATGTCAGGATAACGTATCCACAGTGTCAAATTTCCGTGCCCTAACAGGTACTAAGCCCTTTCAATATTTTATTATTATTTTGGTCGGGCATTATGCCTACCTTGATTGCCTTAAAATATCCTTCTCACTTGGGAAACAATTCAACACCGCTCAATCAACACTCTTTCTTTGTAAACTCTTGCTTCTCACTTGGCACGCTTTTCGAGATACCAACACTCTTTGGCACGCACTTCGAGGTAATCGTCAGGACGTCGGGACAACACCTTCTTTGGGATATTGTCGGGTTGTGGCACGAATATCGAGATACTAGGCACGGAAAACGAGGTTTCGGGATACGTTTATCGAGATGGATCGAGGGCACGTTTTACGAGGTGTAGTGAGAGAGTAACTATGTGAGATTTGGTGTGATTTGGAATGAACTCGCATCCTTCCTATTTATAGCCACTTTTGAACCCCATCGCGGTACGCGTTGGGTCACTTGGCAGGCCTATCGCGTACCACGATATAGGCCTGTTGTGTCAGATAATAAACCTGCCACGTGTTGACACGTGGCAGGCGCCGAGTCCAAGTGGCGATACGTGGCGGACGTGTTGCCACGTGGTGACACGTGGCGGCAACCATTGCCACCGTGTGCCACGTGTAACACGTGTCACAATCTGTCAGACACCCCATCGCGGTACGCGATGGGTGTCTCTCTTGACCTGTCGCGTAGCGCGAGGGGACAAGAAAACAGATTTTTCATTTTAGTCCCTAGAGTTTGATAATTGGTAGAAATGGTCCCTTGACTATGGAAACTTGACATTTTTGGCCCGAATTTTACGTAATGTTACATCCTCCCCACCTTGAAATAAATCTCCTCCTCGAGATTGCTTACGAGAATAAATGAGGGTATTTCTTTCTCATTTAAGATTCGAGTTCCCAAGTATACTCAGGTCCTCGTCGGGAATACCATTTCACTTTCACGATTTTCAAAGTTCGTCTTTTACATTTCTTTGTTTTCGAATCTTCAATTTGGATTGGTCTTTCAATGAATTTTATGTTCTCATTAATTTTACATCTTTTAGTGGCATCGAAAGAGATTCGTCAGGTAAACACTTTTGTAGATTCGAAACATGGAATACATCGTGTATACCTTGCATTTCCTCGGGTAGCCGCAAACGGTATGCGACGGTTCCAATTCGTTCGAGTACCTTGAAGGTTCCAACGAATCGAGGACTTAGTTTGCCTTTCTTCCCGAAGCGAACTACTCCTTTCCATGGCGAGACTTTCAAAAGTACTTTGTCACCAACATTAAACTCTAACGGCTTACGACGAACATCGGCGTAACTATTTTGGCGATCACGTGCCGTCTTATTTCTTTCACGGATTTGAATAACTTTGTCGGTGGGTTCTTGGACTATTTCGGGTCCAGATAATTGATTATCTCCGGTTTTAGACCAGCATACGGGAGTTCTACACTTTCGACCATACAACGCCTCGAATGGTGCGGTTTGAATGCTCGTGTGATAACTATTGCTGTACGAAAATTCCATTAGGGATACGTGGTCATCCCAACTTCCACCTAAGTCTATTACACAAGCATGGAGCATGTCTTCCAACGTTTGGATTGTCCTTTCACTTTGCCCATCGGTTTGTGGATGATAGGTAGTGCTAAGGTTTAGCTTTGTGCCGAGTGCTTGTTGGAAGCTTTTCCAAAAGTGAGACGTAAAACGACTGTCTCTATCGGAGATTATAGATAGCGGTACTCCATGCAAAGCAACGATGTTGTTTACATATATACGCGCTAATCTATCCATTGGATATGACTTGTTAATTGGTATGAAATGTGCGGACTTAGTTAGACGGTCTACAATCACCCATATTGCATTGTGTTGTCAAGTCGTTTTCGGGAGTTTGGTAATAAAATCCATAGTAATCAACTCCCACTTCCATACGGGAAGTTCGGGCTGCTGAAGCAATCCTGAAGGCTTTTGGTGTTCAGCCTTAACTTTCAAACAAGTTAGACATTTCGCAACATGCGAAGCGACATCCTTTTTCATTCCGTTCCACCAATAATTTGTTTTAAGATTTTGGTACATTTTGTCTCTTCCGGGATGCATCGTATATTTAGACTTATGGGCTTCATTTAAGATTTTCTCACGCAATCCTCCAACGATTTGTACCCAAATTTTATTTCCGAGTCTAAGGATACAATCGTCACCTTTGACCAATGAGTTGATAGTGCCTTTACGTTTCTCATCGGAGATTTGATTTTCGTTGATCGCTTGGGTTTGCGCGGATTTGATTTGATCAATAAGATCGATTTGAAGTTCTAGCCTTAATGCTCGGACTCTTTTTGGCTTTTCATGCACTTTACGACTTAAGGCATCGGCCACAACGTTGGCCTTACCTTCGTGATAGACAATTTCGCAGTCATAGTCGTTTAGAGTTTCTATCCAGCGTCGTTGGCGCATAATAAGTTCTTTTTGATCAAAGATGTGTTTTAAACTCTTGTGATCGGTGTACACGACAAATCTTACTCCATAGAGATAGTGCCTCCATATCTTAAGTGCGAAGATTATGGCGCCTAACTCTAGATCGTGAGTTGTATAGTTCTTCTCGTGCACCTTGAGTTGACGAGAGGCGTAAGCGATAACTTTCTTGCGTTGCATCAATACACATCCCAAGCCGGAATGAGATGCGTCGCAAAAGACCACGAAGTCTTCAATTCCTTCTGGCAAGGCCAGTATAGGAGCTTGGGTAAGCTTTTGTTTAAGTATATCGAACGCCTCTTGTTGCTTTGTTCCCCATTCATATTTAATGTTTTTATGAGTCAAAGAAGTTAAGGGAACATTGATTCGAGAGAAGGTTTCAATGAATCTTCGATAGTAGCCGGCCAATCCCAAGAAACTTCGAATCTCGGTTGGCGACTTTGGGATTTCCCACTTAGAGATAGCTTCAATCTTAGTGGGATCCACTTGAATTCCATTTACATTAATGACATAACCAAGAAATTGCACTTCATGCAACAAGAATTCGCATTTCGAGAACTTGGTGTACAACTTCTCGGTTCTTAGAATTTCAAGCAACGTTCGAAGATGATTTTCATGATCATCCTTTGACTTAGAGTAAATGAGTATGTCGTTGATGAAAACGATCACAAATTTATCTAAGTAAGGTTTACAAATTCGGTTCATCATATCCATAAATGCGGCTGGCGCTTTAGTGAGTCCGAATGGCATAACGGTAAACTCATAATGGCCATACCTCGTTCGGAATGCAGTTTTCGGAATGTCTTCGGATTGAACCTTAAGTTGGTGATAGCCGGAACGAAGATCGATTTTTGAAAAATAGCTAGCACCTTGAAGTTGATCGAACAGATCATCGATACGCGGGAGTGGGTAACGATTCTTGATTGTAACTTTGTTGAGAGCTCGATAGTCGATGCACATTCGCATAGATCCATCCTTCTTCTTTGACAAATAGTATCGGTGCTCCCCATGGTGATGAACTAGGTCTTATGAAACCTTTCTCGAGAAGTTCGTCCAATTGCTTCTTTAGTTCTTTCATCTCGGTTGGCGGGAGGCGATATGGAGCTTTGGCGATCGGAGCAGTGCCGGGAATGAGATCGATTCTAAATTCTACTTCACGATCGGAAGGAATGCCGGGGAGTTCGTTAGGAAAGACATCGGCATATTCGGAAAAAATGGGAACGTCTTGAAGTTCTTTAGGTTTTGATTCTTAGGTGACGTAGGCCATGAATGCTAAGCATCCTTGATTCAAACATTTGTTAGCTCTTACATAGAGATTAGGCTAACTTGGCCAGCGTCTTTATCCCCTTCAATTCGTATGGTACATTTATCGGGGGCTTGAAGTTCAATAGTCTTGGTATTGCAAAGGATACGTGCATGATTGTCGGATAACCAATCCATACCCAATACAACATCAAAACCAGCAAGAGTCATGGGTAATAATTGAATAGGCAAAACATAACCGGCTAACAAGATTTTTCCGTTTTCTAAAGCTTCGGAGATTTTAACAATGTCGCAATTAGCGGTTTCGACGCTTAGAGTTTTATTAAGTTTGGTTAAAGGTTCGTTTAATAGACTACAAAACTTATAATCTATAAAACTTAAATTGGCTCCTGAATCAAACAAGACTCTAGCATAGGCATTGTTAACAAGGAACGTACCGGTAATGGTTTCCGGTGTGTCAGCCACTTTCTTGGTGTCAAGGACGAAGACTCTTGCATTCCCCTTTTTGGGCTCATTCTTCTGACCGCTACCACCCGCACCACCAGTTGCGGGCTTATTTTGGGGCATTCAAAGCTGAGATATCCCATTCCCTTGCAGTTGTAGCAAGTCATTTTCTTCTTCCAACAATCAACGGTGTGGTGGCCGGGCTTGTGACACGATTCACAAAGTCGTGGAGTCATATGGCATCTACCCCTATGGTATTTCTTGCAAATTTTGCATTGTGGAATGCCGGGGTTAAAGCCAGATCGTCGTTGATCGACTCATTTACCCTTGAATCGGGTATTTTCTTCCTTCTTCGGGTCTTGAGTTGGTACGACCCTCTAGTCTTCCTCTTTATTGCGGATCATTCTGCCCATCAGATATCCAGCCAACTCCATTGCGGAGTCAGCGGTTTGTGGCAAGTGTGACCTTACCAAATCACGGATCTCACGTGGTAGTCCCCAAATATAACGAGTGACTTTGCTGGATTCGGGAGTCACCAGCTGGGGTACCAGGCGACAATACTCGTGAAATTTCATGTTATACTCACGAAGGTTTGTTCCGACAACCTTGTGAGCTAAGAACTTGGTTTGAATCTGATATGTCTCATGCATCAGACAGAACTTTGACATTAACAATTCCTTGAACTCGTTCCAAGTCAGACTATACATCACCTCCCTTCCTCTACTCATGATCAACGTGTTCCACCATTCTAGCACTTCGCCTTTAAACATTAAGGCGGAGTATTGAATCTTTTCTTCATTCGTACATTTGCTCGTAATCACTATCGTTTCCATCTCTTCAAGCCACCTTACGGTATTGATGGCTCCTTTATCTCCGTGAAACTCTTTCGGTCCATAACACTTGAAGTCTTTGAATGAAAAACCACCGATTTTAAGTTTCTTGAATTCTTGTCTCATGTCTCCATCGTCGTTTGATTCGTGCATGCTTTCATCCATACGGGAGGGTCTAGATCGAGGTTTAGAAACAGAATTTCGAGAAGGATTTTCAGAATGAGAATGTTTTGTTTGGGATCTATTTTCAGATTCCTTCCTAACCGCTTTTCTAATCATTTGTTTTATTTGATTCATGTACTTGTCGGGAATTGATTCCTCTCGTTCTTTCTCGGGACCTTTACCTTTAGAGGCATGTCTCTCGGCTTCCTTTCGGGAAACCTCTCGGTTATTGCTTTGTCTAGACATTCTCTTTTTCTTTTTATCTGAAATTTTTACATGTTTTCTTTATTAAACATACTTTTTATTTATTTCACATATATATATCACAAAGTGATATATATCTTTACAACATTCTTATATATTGTTCAAGCGATATATAAGTTCTTATCCTTAACACATCATATGTTACATATTACACATACAAACTATATTACACATAAACTTCATTTCTTGATTCACGCCATCCACTTCTTCTTAATCCCTCATATACTTCTTAACGACCTTTGTTAACTTATTGTATTTACGGAGAAGCGTTTCTCCCATCTTTTTCTTCTTTTTCCCCTCAATATCAATTTTCTTCCTCAACTCATCCTTTTCTTGTAGGGCTCGATCCAAATGTTCCTCCTGGGACTGAGGTATATTGGTAGGATACCCGTATCTTGGAGGTGGGTCGCGGTAACCCATCATCACAATGTCGTAGTGGTTCTTGGGATCAGGGTATGGTGATGCAGTCACATCGGAGGGATAATTGAAGAATGCATCGGCTGTCTCATTTTTCTCACGGATCTCTTTAGCCTGTTCTTCAATGAATAGAATTTCTCCTTGGTAAGGTGGAAAACTTGTTGATGTCTTACCCTTGAGTTCATGGAGAAATTGCATATATGGATCGACTGAGCCATAACT
Organism: Bidens hawaiensis; assembly: GCF_021521415.1. Lineage (NCBI taxonomy): Eukaryota > Viridiplantae > Streptophyta > Magnoliopsida > Asterales > Asteraceae > Bidens > Bidens hawaiensis. The sequence goes on along the minus strand of NW_027497789.1, from coordinate 27,192 downwards.
TGGGGTTGAGTGTTGTTCCTTCACTGGTGTAGCTACTTCATTTGGATTGTCCGGATACTCCTCTTCCTCGGGATAGGTCTCCTCCTCAGGTTTCTCTTCCGATTCCTCCTCTGGTTCCTCTTCCAGTTCCTCCTCTAGTTCTTCTTTTGTCATTGCTGGCATATGGATCTTCTCGTATGGCATAATCACTCTCATCTTAGGCTTGTGAGATGGTTCCCTTTTGTTGATATGAGAATTGGCGGTATCCATAGTTGAAATGCCGGTATGCCACCTTCGTTGGTCGGAGTGACACTGCATCCAATCGGAAGAAAGAGAATTGGGTTCCTCCTTTACTTGCTTGTTGGCGAGAAAATAGTATGACGGATGCGGATTTGGCGGCACATATGTTGGATCTGAGTAATGTAGTGGAGTCTCCATGGGTTGATAATTCGGAATCTCGGAAGGATAATACGTCGGTACCTCAGATGGTTGGTACATTGGCAGTCTTGTCGGATGATAACTTGAATGCCTCGGCGGTTGGTATACTTCGTGTGGAGTGTTATCCAAATGATAGATAGGACTTGGTTCCATGTTGGGCTGTTGGCTAGGTCCTTCGTTGAAATTGAAAAATGACTCGAAGTAATCTTTGCTCATGATGTCCTTGGGGAATTTGTAGTACTTCTTTGCTCTTCTTGCTTCATTATCATAATACTTTATTAATTCTTCGTATGACATCTCTTTGGGTGGTTTAGAATGTAGAGAGGGAAAGAAATGGTTACCAACCAATCTTATCCCTATTCAAATAAACAAGTAAATATTTCCTACGCTTGGATCGAAGCTTGGGTATTGTTTATGATACCTAATTCGCTAAGATCGATGGCTCTGATACCAACCTGTCACACCCCCAATCTAGGCCTAGGAGTATGAACCATAGTTGGTACCACATTTGTAAATAAATCAGAATAGCGGATTAAAGCGAAAGTCTTTATAAAAACATAAGGATCATATTTATAAGTATTTACAATACAAAAGATGAGACGAAAGTCTCGTTTAGTTTTTACTTGTTTTATAAGTTTTACAAAACCACCATGTTTTAATATTTACACAAAATTATCCGAGCCATCGGATTCTTGAGCTTCTTCGTCCTTCAAGATCTAGTCTTGGTTCCTGCAAAATGTTATTAAAATACGTCAGCAACGAATGCTGGTGAATATGCTGACGCTAAAAATCTTTTCTTTACTTAATTACCCCTCGAGACCACGTAAGCCCCGGCCCATCTTGGCTTAGGAATAATCAAGTTAAACAATCATCATAAATTCGAGTCTCTACACTAGGTCACCTCAGCAAGACACCGCAACGTCTCAACATAACTTAGGTACCATAAATATACACAAGGTCATTCTCACTCGAACATACTTTGGTTCGGCCCATCGTGGCTGGAGGTCATGACCAGACGTGGTGCGATGTGCCCACCGCATACCACATATGTAAGGATCCAGACAAACGTATACCACAGCCTGAGGGCTAGGCTTATACTCTTATTTACAATGTTTTAAAGACACGTAGCTTCATGTAAAGTTTTACACATAACAAGTTTGTTTACTTGAAATCAAGTTTGTAAAAGTGGGGCGTATTCACCTTTTGATAGGGATCGGTTTCCAACACCGTCCGTGTGTTCTTCTCTCGCTATCTCGCACCTATAGTACGAGTATAACTTTTGTTAGTCGGATACACGATCCGGCTTAAGACCTTTAGTCTTATTTATCTCGATGAACCTTTAGTTCATAATCTCTTTTTACTTTAAAACCTTTAGTTTTAATAGTAATTCATAAACCTTTAGTTTATTCATAAAACCCGACGTTTCTTCTTCTTTAAGAAACATATTCTTTTCTTTATTATTTAAGTATACTCATTATACTTAAATAATATATTTCATAACAAAGAATAATCTTATATATATATATATATATATATATATATATATATATTTTATCTTTCTTTTATTTATTTTCTTTGTTATATCTTTCTTTGTTTATCGAGAATAATTTCGACTTAGGGTATTAAGCCCTTTCAATATTTTCTTATTATTTTGGTCGGGCATCATGCCTACCTTTATTGGCTTAAAATATCCTTCTCACTTGGGCAGCACTTCAACACCGCTCAATCAACCCGCTTTCTTTGTAAACTCTTGTTTCTCACTTGGCACGCTTTTTGAGACACCAACACTCTTGGCACGCACTTTGAGGTAATCGTCAGGACGTCGGGACAACACCTTCTTTGGGATATCGTCGGGATGTGGCACGAATATCGAGATACTAGGCACGGAAAACGAGGTTTCGGGATACGTTTATCGAGATGGATCGAGGGCACGTTTTATGAGGTGTAGTGAGAGAGTAACTATGTGAGATTTGGTGTGATTTGGAATGAACCCGCAGCCTTCCTATTTATAGCCATTTTTGAACCCCATCGCGGTACGCGATGGGTCACTTGGCAGGCCTATCGCGTACCGCGATATAGGCCTGCTGTGTCAGACAATAAACCTGCCACGTGTTGACACGTGGCAGGCGCCGAGTCCACGTGGCGATATGTGGCGGACGTGTTGCCACGTGGTGACACGTGGCGGCAACCGTTGCCATCGTATGCCACGTGGCACACGTGTCACAATATGTCAGACACCCCATCGCGGTACGCGATGGGTGTCTCTCTTGACCTGTCGCGTAGCGCGATGGACAAGAAAACATATTTTTTATTTTAGTCCATGGAGTTTGGAAATTGGTAGAAATTGTCCCTTGACTATGGGAACTTGACATTTTTGACCCGAATTTTACGTAATGTTACATGGTTCACAACTCACAAGGCACTAACATAACAGTATTAGTGACAATATATAACTATTTTATTGAATTTAAACATGTACACATCATCTCAAACAATTATAATTAAAACCAAACAAATAACAGAAAAACATTTTGTTTTTCTTTTATTAAATGTCCTAGAGCCCATTCTATGTGATCTTCAACATTCACTTCAAACATAAGATAAGCTGCAATATGCTTACAAAATAGACATGTTTGTCAACACGAGGTTGAGTAAGTGATCACCAGTTTTGACACTAACTATAATATAAAATAAAAAATGCAAATCAATATTGTGAGTATCAACAATTTAACAGTGAGCAAATAATTGGTGTCGTTTGACCATTGCCTTACAAGTTGGGCTTTGGCTACTAAGACGAAAGAAATACAAATAATGGTGTTGTTGACCATTGCTTTGTGAACCGGGATTTGGCTACTAAGACGGTACCAATGAGTTATGCTAGAATCAATGATGGACCTCTCAGAATGCTAGAATTAAACAAACAAGTAAGTAAGCAAATAGCAAGTAAACATTTAATTGATCAACACAACAAGTCATGATTTTCTAGTTAAATGTGATAAATGAATACAAAGTAGGTACACATAAAGTCCCCAAAATATTTAAAAATAGTTAAAATAGGGGAATGATTACTTACCTTAATGATTGGTGAGCTAAACAATAAAATAAGAATAATAAACGAATCCCGAGCCTTTAACGTGTTGACTGATTCTATGCTAACTGACTTGGAACTTTCAGACATTAAACAATAATTAAAAATGAGAAGATAGTCGCTGGAATCAGATCGAACGGATGTGTAAAACTCAAGTTATGAGGTTTTTAATATTTAAGCGAGCTGGTATTATTCAGAACCCGAACTCTGAGTTGGGAATTGGGTTCTGACCAGTACATTCAAAATTTTATAACAAACATAAAAGTTTTCTGGCCCGAAAGTTAATTTTGATCAAACGATAAAGAAATTGACTAGTCAACTGTTTTGATTATTATGCCCCAAAACAGGTCGGAATCAAATTGACTATCAAAACTTCCTCAATAACTGAAACTGATTGATGGATTTTGTTAAGTGAATGAAAACATACAAAAACACAAATGAAAACTTACCCGAACAATGGTTATAACTAGGAGATAATCAAGGTCAAAGGGGTTTTGAACATCAAAGTCAAACTAAAGCTTAAAGTTCTTGAAGAAACTTGAAGGAACCGACAATAGGGGAATGGATTTCGTGATATGCAGAGGTGGTGGCTGAGTTACAGAAGAGTTTAGGGTTTAGGGATGTATTATGATTAATTATTATTCACCAAAATCGTTTAATAGAAAATAGTTCGTTTAAGAAAACCGAAAAGCTTATTATGACAAAATCGGGTCAATTAACCTAGAGATTTAGACTTTAACAACAAGAAAACTAGTTTGGACATGTTATAATATTATAAGACTTATCTTGGGGTTTAAGTTTCGTTAGTTCGGTCTAAATAGGCTCGATTTAACATTAAAAACGAATAAGCGAGTCAAACAAAACCACAAACTGATACAGATAGTAGCCCACATCATGTGGCCTACATGGGGCCCTCTCCACGGATGACACGACGTGGTAAGGGGGTTTCCCAACTTTTATTTTTAGCAAAATTAGTCCATGTACTTTTATAAATGCAATTTTTTGCCGTTCTAAGCACATTTAAGGGTTTTGAAGAGTTGTTTGACGAGTTTCAAAGTTAAGAGAATATAAATTAAGTTTAACCAAGCTAAATGCTAATAAATTTAAGATTTTATAAATAAAAAATATTCTAATTACATTCCAGAGTCGGGTAAACGCATACGAATTCAAATACGAAAAATTCGAGATGATAAAGATAGGACACATATCCCATCCAACATGCGTATGGTCGATGCTACCGAGCGTTCCGGGGAAACCATGTTTTTCACCATGCACCTCGTATATGCGTTGGATATCATTGAAAATTGGTTTGCGCAAATTTCTGTTTGAGTAAATCGATATGATCCCTTTGTATAAACATTGTCAAGTAAACCCTCGAACAATATAAAAATATAACTAAAAAAAGATATATGTATATATGTACACCTTACAGAAATAATGATGTGAGTCTCGCACAACTTTTTTAGACATTTCTAGGTATTCATCCATTGCGTCTGACGAAATTCCATACGCTAGTTGAAGAATAGCAGTTGTACATTTTTTGCATAGTCGTGAAACCAGGTCTACTTCTTGCATCTAGTCTTTGTTGGAAAATAGGATACCGATTTGACACGTCATTTGATAAACTCATAAACAGTTGTCCACTCTTTTGAAACCGATTCCTAAAATGATGTTCGTCATAAATGGGATCGAGGCTAAAGTAGTGACGTACTAAAGTTTCATTAGTGCCCACTCGATCACTAAGAAGAGGTGATTGTCTTATTAGCCTTTGTCATCCTTGAAACCAATCAACCAACATGTTAACCGTTATCCTCTCGGCTTCAAAAACAAGGTCGTCTTCCTCCTAAAATTCGGGCGAAGAAAAGAAATTCCATTGCATTTTTATTTTATAATTTGGTGTACTCGAGAAAAAACGAGTAGAATGAGTGAGTTTTTATTGTAATTTATTTGGTATGTGAAAGTGTGTGTGGTTTTCGGTTAGTATAGAAAGTTATTTTTTTAAATACCCCAATGCTCAAATGCATGCTCCCCCCCACTACACCAAAATTCTCATTCAAACACCATTTTAGCCCACGCAAGTTGGCTCGCGGCTGCTCACAAAAGGGGAATCCAGTATGCACAACCTACTTGGCTAGCTATCACCACTCACTGATTCCGACTACTCGCTTGCCACAATACCTAGCGTAATAACTATGTGACTCTAGTTAATGATAGGACTTTTAAGAGTAAAAAAGGAACATGATGTCTAACAATCAATTCCAGTCTCCATCGATCGTTCATGTTCAATCCCAAAACGACACCCTTCTCTCTCTCTCTCTCTCTCTCTATATATATATATATATATATATATATATATATATATATATCTTTTAACAACACTTGGAACAATACTCGATTAAGTCTTTCACTATTCCTAAGATGGGAAATCAACCGTCCATACTGATTTTAGTGCTTCAAGCTTGGCTTAGCCAAGAACATCATCAAAGAGCAAACCCACCCCTATGGGAAAATCCTACTGAGTTAGGTTTCAAACTTAAGACCTCAAAGATCGCAACTCTTAACCATCACTCTTCCTAAGATGAGAAGTCAACTGTTCATAATGATTTTGACGCTTCAAACTTAGCTCATCTAGGAACATCATCAAAGAGGAAACCCACCACTGTGGGAAAACCCCATTGAGTTAGGTTTCAAACTTGTGACCTCAAATACCACAACTCTTAACCATCACTCTTCCTAAGATGGGAGAAGTTAACCGTCCACAATGTTTATGGCGCTTCAGACTTGGCTTAGGCAGGAACACCATAAAAGAGAAAATCCGTTACTGTGGGAAAACTTCATTGATTTAGATTTTAAACAACTGAGACTTTAAAGATCGCAACTCTTAATCATCACTCATATGACGAAAAGCCTAAAACATCATCTAGTAACTATTATTATTATTATTATTATTATTATTTTTGTTATTTTTTTACTTTTCCATTTTTTCCTAATAGCTCCCATCCCAATAAAACAGGGATTTAAGTGGCGGATGCCATGCAATTTATAAGTTTTCAAGTAAAATATTTTTTTTTCTTGTGTGATTCTGTCACCATACTCTTCTAGGCTGGGAAGTCATAATGATGTATCCAAACGAGCAAACCTCTCCTAGTTCTGCTAGGCTTATTGTCATTGACTCGCCATTTAAGCGGTTTACAACGTACATCCTCGGATCCAGGAAGAGTATGGACTATGATCTTGATCTCTAGTCCAAGAGTTTCCCAACTTTAGGAAAAATGTGTAAGGTACATTTAGACACATTTCTAAAAAATTACGATCACCGAACATAGAGCCTGTCACATTATGCAAAGATTAGTCTTAAATAATGAAGTGTGAGCCAAATCGGCTTAATATAGGGATTCTCTTCCCATATTTATCATATTAAAAGGGATTTTAATTTTTAAAGATTACATTTTGCAGTTTAATCTAATTTTACATTTCACATGCTAATTGTACTTCATTTGTTTTAATGTAATTTGTTCAAGTTAAGGTATTTCTCATTCCAAAGTTTTAGGACTAAATATAAGTATTTAACCAAGAATGATGTTAAAAATAGGGTAATTTGAATTTTCATAATTTTAACTATAATTGTTGACCGATAATAGTCCAAAATACCAGTTTAATCAACTCCTAACTTTTATTTTCTTTAACAACAACAATCGGTCTCACATAATTATCATAGATTTACACTTGATTTATGCACGACTTCCACTGGATTACGCTTACACAGAAGGCGTGTTTCCCCATTCACTGATTGTCATTCAATTGAGCAAAGTGGAAGGTAAGTGTAAATCATGATAATTATACAATTGAGATTGCGCTTGAAAATGAACGTTAAAATCCAAAGTGTCGTTGACTATATTGTTTTAGTATATTATTAAGTATATCTTATGATCAGCCGCTGAGTCGTAGTTTGAATTACTAATTAAAAGATCCAATGTATAAAAAAAGAAATATATGCTTAAGTAATAATTAAAAACTATTTTAAAGAAACTAAAATATCATGTTAATAAAAGGTTAAATATTTGTGTACCCCTAAATACATTAGCTTTTGAAAAATTATCAAACCCAATAATGCCAGAAATATTGATTTTAAAAAGAAATAATTGAGTTTAATATTTGGAGAGAAATTCATGGAACACGATGAATGGAGGAAAAGCAATAAGGGTGTCTTTTTACCAAATTGACAAATGGGGACGACGATCCCATGCATGCCCTAGATCAATATAACTTTTGACCAAGACCTTCAACATGACATATACATTCCCTTTACTTTTCTATTTAATGTCACTTTCTATAAGATCCCTCAAATTCTTCTAGGGATGTAACACTTTTATCATCCATTGTTTGTAGTCCAGTTTGCAGAAAACTCACCTCCTAAACGTATTATGTATATATCAGATCAGGAGTAAGGTTATGATTGCAAACTAGTGAATATAATATTCAAATAAGGGTTGTCCATAGAAATCCTTAAAATTTCCGAGGTCCTGGATGAGAGTAGAAAGAAATGTGCTCCAAATTTAGAAAAAAAAATTGTCACTCATCGGATTTAAACCCAAACCTATGTTTATATAGACCAATACTTTTTCCATTGCACGAATTTTGTAATATTTTGTTTTAAATTAAATTATGTTTGAATAGTTTAATTGTTTAATCCATTATTTATATCTATTAACATTTATGATTCTTGCATACACGTGCATATGCTATGTATATGCAAAAAATCATTAAACCAATTTCTTCAAATATGTTTTGTTTTTGTTTCATTTACCTACACATACGAAGGTTATTTTACATAAATAGCTTAGAGCATCCATAACCCTTCGCTCGCCTGAGTGATGTGACAAGGATGGACGAGGAGGTGACAAACGATAGTGTTGTGGGGAAAGTTTGAGCTTGCGAACGAGAAGATGAATTGGGAAGTGGGGGCCACCATATATCTCTCTCTCTCATACACACACATTATATATATACACTTTTAATATTAATATTTTTTTAATTGGTTTTTGTTAGGCCTCATTTTGTTATTATCATATTAGGCTTTTGTAATAGATGTAGATTATCATGTATTTATGTAATTTGCTTTTGTTTAGCTCATTTGTAACGGGCTATAGGCCATAAACATAAATTTGTTTAATTGGGCCAGTCCAAGTGGCCCAAATGAAATAACTAGGAGACATGGAGTATATATAGCATATTAGCATATTATACTCCATGTTCTCCCAACTTTGCCATTCATTCCCTCTCTCTACTCATTCTGCTTTCCATCTCTAAGTGTGTGTGAGCATTCATGATTTGAGATCCTGGTAGTCTTGGTGATTTCCGCTCACCGAGACTACGGACTGATCTAAACTTAGTTAGATTTATTCACGAGACCTACAAGTTTGTGGAGGTTTGGTGTTGTGAAAAAGAATGCAAATTTTTAAGAAAGGTTTGAAATAGATGTGATGCTCATGTGGCGATATGTATAGGTCTACCATTATAGATGCTCCTAACGAGTCCACCCACTTTAAATGTGTCCCCCCAACATATACATACATACATGCATACATACATACATATATGTATATATATAATTGGTCCACCTTGTTCGGCTTATAGTATTATTAAACCCGTTTATAACTCATCAACATATTTACAATATGTGTAACTAGCTTATAACTTTATTACACCTTGCAAACCCATTAGACTTGGTTAGGTAGACACATTAGTCAGTAATATTTGGGTTAGACGTTTTTAAGTGTCTTGTTAGAGTTGACTTTTTTTTGTGAATAAATATATAACACATGTTCGAGTTCATCAATTTCAACTTCTAAACATGGCACGACTTTCTTCCTGTGTCAAAGTGACTTTTTTCTTTTGTATGAAGTATTTTGAACTATCCATGATATATGATACATGTATGTAAGGAATGTCTTCGAAAAATTAGTTGTTGTTTTGAGTACACCATTATAATCGAAGTGTTAGCTCATGCATGAGACTCAAACAATTTGGGCACATTCCGATATGTTAGGCATAATGTTGTCACTAGAATAAATGCACTCGCGTAACTAGTTTATACAGACATTTACAAACTACAACACATTAACATTATAAAGAACGCTGTTTTTTTTAAATAACAATTTTATACTCATATTAAAGATAATATAATTCGTGATTTTATAATAATATTTTTAAATAATAAATATAGGGTATTGATTTTTAATACTCCTAACTTTACTCGTTGGACGATAACACTCCAAACTAACAATTTGTCTCCCATCATTCTCAACTTGTAACTTGTTTTCTTCTATTACTTCCAAACTTAACGGTCCATAACTCCGTTAGTTTTTTTTCTGACGTGGCATGATTTTCTGATGTGGCAATCATATGTGGCATTCTTTTAGAAAGTTTGGGTCCATGCCACCACCTCATCATCTTCTCCAAAAAAACCCATACATCACCACCCAAAAAGCCACCTGTACCTCCTCCACCACCACCCACCCCCATCGCCTATAACCACCATGGTTCATAATTTGGTCCTAAGGTCGCTTGGAGTGGAGAAAACGATGCGTTCTTAAAAATTCGTTAAATAGCGATGGTTTAGCGGTTTTCAGACTCGTCGAAAATCGTCTGAATCATTATTTTGAAGTGGAAGAGAAGACAAAGAGACAATTGGATTGCGAGTGTGGGATGAGTGTGAGTCGCTATTTCACGCGTGGCTCAATGAGCCAGCTCAAAATTAAAAGATAAAAAGAAATCAAAGGAATGGAAAAGCTACCATCCGTACATTAGTTAGTCATGTGAGGGTTATACGACTCGTATAGCCCATATACGAACCGTATAGAGTTGATAATATACCATGAGGGTGGTGTTTGAATATAACGACCCTTCAAGCATTCTGTTTAATATTTTGTTTCTTTTGTATTTTTATTGTTAACTACGTTAACTAAAGACCATATCATTTGAGTTAAATCGTAAGATTGTTGAAGAAAGTCATAGGTTTTGTAAACTCTTCAATTTCTTTATAAATGACTATGTATTTAGGAATGCTGAGATGGGAACTTGAAAGTGGGAAACACCACTAATATGAAATTGAATGTGATTATCATCAAGAAAACTACATTGGTGATGAACTGATGATGAAGATTATGTATGTGGTGGAATATGGGAATCTTGAGCTGGTGCTGCTTAAAACGCCATTAATGAATTTAGCATCAAACTAATGATGGTGAAATTTGTTAAGAACACCATATGTTTCCATGAGTTCTAGATTTGCATTCTTGCGTTCATGATGAAGAATTGAAGACATACAATAATTATAGATGCTTTTGAATTGTAATCACAAATTGAGGTTTGCATGTGAATTGTGATGGTTGATAAACGAACCCAAGTTTATATGGAGGGACATATTAAAATTAATGATTTTTTAATATAACACAATATTTTTAATTTTGTAATTTTTTTAAAGAAAGGGGCATGACAAGCACAATATAACACGCCTGTGTAGCCTAACCCTTTAAACTTTCGTATTAACTACTTTGGTAAGGATTCAGTATTTATTATTTTGTAATAATAAAAATAATATAAAGGTATAGATAAATAATAACAACAATAATCATATTAATAGTAATAAGTCTTTTTGTACATGACATGCTTCTTTTTTTTTTCTGACTAATAAAAAGCAAACTTTATATCTAACTTATCTTTTGATGAAAAATTCAAGACAATTCGTATACTTCTAAAAGGATTCAGTATTTATTATTTTGTAATAATAAAAATAATATAAAGGTATAGATAAATAATAACAACAATAATCATATTAATAGTAATAAGTCTTTTTGTACATGACATGCTTCTTTTTTTTTTCTGACTAATAAAAAGCAAACTTTATATCTAACTTATCTTTTGATGAAAAGATTTTTTATATAACTTCAAACACATGAGTGGTATTTACGAAGTTCATTTCTCAAAATAAATTATGGTTTCTGTCTTTAACACAAGAAAATCTTTCCTGTTGTTGGGGGTATGAACTTCAGTTTTCGAATTTGCTAGAAAAACATATATTTGTCTAGGAGCATATGTTTTTCGTCTACCAAACTTCCCAAATTTGAATTCCAGTTTTCTAATTATTATTATTATTATTATTATTATTATTATTATTATTATTATTATTATTATTATTATTATTATTTTGTATGTGACTTTAATAAAGCTCCCCATTGCTTTGATTATTTTTTTTTCTTTAAGCTTAAGATACAAACAAGCATAAGATGTGAAGTGTCTTTCGTTAATAATTCATTGATGGAAGTAAGAAATTATAGAGGACAATTAAGTTGCCTCCCTTTTCCAAATTGAGAGTATCATGGTTGCAATTAAAGCAATATTCAAAAAGCATGGCCTGAAAACTAGGTGGTCCTCTTCCGCTACCTAATAAGTTAAACACCGGCCAGGATGATCCATCAACATTTAGGAGACATGCAATGCTTGCTGAGAGATCAGGACAACCCAATTTAATCGATGATATTATGTAACGTAAATATATACATTTGTTTCAATAAAGAGTACCCAACACTAATTATAACGAGGGCTTTCTACTATGATCAACATGCATGATCGATGTTTGAATAACAAATATAAATCTTAATTGCTATTAGACAGTGTAAATAAGAGTATTGCACTCATGAGACTAATTAATCATATTCTTATTCTCAAAGAATATGGTGTGATGATAAAATGTCATCCCTTTAGAATATAGGTCGAGGATTCAGTTCCTGTAAAAGTGCATGTATTAAATGATTTATAGCTAAACAACATCTAGAGAGAAAAGGAGTATTTCATTAAATATTGTAACACCCTACAATTTCCATACTAATTTTGATAATTTAAGAAGTTGAAGAACTAGTTAGTCATTTAGCTAAAGAAATATGAGAGCGGCATGTGTCATGTGACTCATCGCCATGAAACAACACATGTCACATGGTGGCGACACGGAATGGCAGATGTCAACATCTAATGCCATGTATCCTATTGAAGTGACATGTGACTAGTGACTAATCAAGTTAGCATGCCACATGTCAACACCATAAAGCACGACTCATCACAAGAGTGAAATGTGATGAATGGTGGTGATTGACGGTTCGACCGGGGATTGCTATAAATAGTGAGCATGGGTTCTTCATTTTTGGCATCTCAAACACCTAATCACTTCCATTTTCTCGAAGTTCGTGCCACCAAGTTGGAGTACCAAAGCCACTCTAGAGTTTCGACGTTCCATACCCTAACACCCTACGTATAGTCGAAGTATTGCACGTTCGTTCTTAAGCGTTATACCTATTTTAAGGTAAGATTTATGTTTAAGATATTTCAACTCATAGCTTAGATTCTAGTCTATGGTATAGCCTAAACCTTGAAAAGTTTATAAATATATTTAAGCTTTTCATATATAAAGTTTACAAAAATAGGCGTTTCTTTATTATTAAGAAACGGTTTTACATATAAAAGTTATTGTAAATTGACGTTCTTCTAAATGAATAAACGTTATTTTTTATATAAAAGATAATTGTAAATAATTAATCTAGAAAAACATGACGAGCATGTAGTAACTGGAAGGGTGAAAATACTGGTAGTCGAGTCTCTTGTCTAAAGAAAGTAATTCGTATAAATCTCAATCAACCGCGGGACCCGTTTACTTTCCTGGAGAGCTTGATGAGAGTGTTCTAACCTATTAGGTCAAAGCATGCTACATCAAACGTCATATGAACTAAAAGGCTTTAGGTAATCAAAGTAATCATTTTGAATAAATAATGTTCTTCTAAAGAAGGAAACATAAAACTTTTATAAACACAATTTCTTCTCGAGGAAGAAACGTATAATTTAGATGATTTCTTCTACAGGAAGAAATGTCGATATTAAAATAGGATTTTATAGACTAAAGATCTAAAGTAACATTTTAACATTAAAATATCAATTAAGGTTTAAAGCAATTTAACCAGACTAAAGGTCTGAAGCTAGATTAATTGATCTAGATAAATTATCAAACTATTATTATCGAACTATATGTCTGAGGTAATCGTTCATCAAATACAGAGAAGTTGTTAATGATCAACTCATCAAAAGGTGAATACGCCCCCAACTCTTTTAAATTATTTAATCGAGTCATTTCAACGAGTCAAAAAGTTTACATGGGATTATAGATCCCTAAAAACTTTAGTAGTCACTGGCTCTCAGGCTAGATACACGTATGTCTGGATCCATTCATATATGGCCAGAGGGTAGGCATACCTCTCCGCGCTTAGCATCATGTCCCGGCTCATTGAGCCGGTCTATAGGGCCGTTAGGGATTGACTATGTGATATATTGGTACGCCGGTCTACAAGGCCGTTGAGTTGTTACGAATGAAGCTAAAGGTTTATATAAATGATTTAGTGTCAGCGTGTTCACCAGCAATTGTCGCTGACGTATTTTATAAAACTATTTTACAGGTAGTCAGTATAAAGGTGTAGTAGAAGATGGAGGATATAGCCGTTAGACGCATCTGATGGCGCAGTTTGGTTTTAATTATATAAAAGATGTAAATTAATGTTTTATCACTTTTAATGTTTTGTAAGACAATACCGGGCATTTAATTCCCGAGTTTTCTATAAATGAATATTTTAATCAAGAAAAGACTTCCCCTACACAACACATACTTTGATGTATTTTCAAAACATGTACCAACTATGGTCATATACCTAGGCCCATGGACCCGGGTGTGACAAATATACATACAATGAGATACAAAGAGATGTATGTATAAGGTGGACATCGTGTAGAACAAGTCTAATCTATTTTAGGGAAGAAAAATGTCATGGAAACAGATCTAGAAAGAAGTAAGGTATATCACTAATCTTAACAGAAGTTTATTGTCTTTGGGTATGTTTGAAAGGGATCATGTTAATTAGAATAATGCAAAGCAAGGGTAGTTAAAGGATCTATGATGGTATTATTAGTCATAAGAAAGATAATAACACGTACTTGTTAGCAGGGCTGGCTCTTAAGGAGGGTAGGGTGGTCGACAGATCCCTGTTCGACACCTTGTTAAGCCAATTTTTTTTATTAAAATATATTTTTATGAATTCCTCCCAACTTAGCTTTTACATGTTTAATCTATCATTTACTTGTATAGGGGTGTTCCACCATTGCAGAGCTTCGCCCTTAAACGACTGGGATGAATACTTAATTAATTTCTTATTCTTCAATACACTTGCTGGAAACAATTATGGCTTCTATCTTTTCAAGCCATCCTAGTACAGCAATAACACCATCGCTTCCATAGAAGTCTCTAAGCTTAAATTTCTAAAACATCTTATAACTACAACCTTTTTCATTCTTTATTTTCTTAGGTTTCTTTTCTTCATAATCACTATCAGCTTTAGAGCTGACATGTTCGTCGTCATCTCTTTTGGAGTTGCAAGATTCTCCTTGCTCGATGATTTTTGATTCTTCATAGCCTTGAGCATTGCTAGGAAATCTTAGGTAATTCCTTTTGCAATAACATGCTGCATATCCTCTTTTCTCACAAATTGATCATTAGCAGGTGGGGTAACATTTGTTCTCTAATTTTCAACGTTTTTCTTTAATCCTCCCCCTCGTATTCCTTGAGGGCCTGCTGTTGACATCAATGTTTGAATTTCCTCTCTTCGACATACTATAGACGAGAAATATGAGGTAGATATTAGTTAATGTTTCTAAAAATCCACTAGATACATACCTATCTTATCCGTACTTTCATAAATATAAGCTGGTTAAAGCCTAAGTATTTTTGTCAAATACTTAATTCGCCACAACCGATTCTTCTGATACCAAACTGTCACACCCGGCCTCAGGGCCTAGCTATGCGACCAATATTTGGTGCCGGTTTTGTCAACTTATCAGAGTTTGGCTATGCAGGGGAAAATATTTGCTTCAATATATAACATAGGGAATTAAATACCTTTTTCTGTTTACAAAATTACTTGCTTTAAAAACAAGTTTACATATGCTTCGTTCACAAAATTAGATGAGCCATCAACTGTATTCTATGCCTAGGGATCTTCTATCTACACCGGGCATTTCCACATTTATACCATACTCCTAATTACCTGAAAATACTTTTATAAATACGTCAACTATATGCTGGTGAATAACGCTGACGCGATAAAAGGTTTTCATAATTCGTTATGATACAACACCAATAGCGTTCAATGACTCAGTGTGTCTCAATCCCATCTCATCTGAACTAAACATACACACAAACCACTTGGTGGATGGTTACGCGCCCTAGATACAATTACTTGCCTCATGGTCAGCATCTCATTGTGTCCCCTATAGTTCATATATGCAAAGATCCAAACACACGTGTATTTTAGTCTGAGTGTCTAATATTATCTTGTATCAATACGTTTTAGAGGATTTGAACCAACCCTCATATCAATAATTTTCCAACTCTTTAAATATAGATAAATATCCATAAATTTAAAAGATTATATACTTTGTAAAAAGGTATAAGTATTTACACAAAAGGGTTGAGCCTATTCACCTTTTGCCTTTTGTTGAGTTATTTAATTAACAATTTCTTTGTCTTTGATGCACGATTACCTCAGACCTATAGTTCAAGAATAATAGTTTAATAATTTATCTAGATCTCTTGAGCCGACTGGTTTATTTCTCTTGTCTTTCAAATGATCTTAGACACAATCAGTTCATTTTTTTAGGTTCAAACACCAACTTTCACGTTCTTGTTTTCTTTTAAGCGCTTCAACACGTGAAACTTCAGTCTCTTCATCTAAGCAGACTTGATCTTGATCTAATTATCCATGTACAACTGCACAAAATTTAGAACAAATAAGATTTATTTAAAGACCCTCTAGAGGGTCAAAGAAGACTTGTTTTTTTTTCAAAATATTCCCTTGGTTTTAACTATTTGTAGAATAAATGTGAAGTTTTCAAAAGTTTTTATTTTATTTTATATTGACTTTCATAAAATGCAAATTTCAGCACCTCAACTTGTAAATGATTTGTTTAAGTCCAAGGTTTCCAACGAACTTTGCATGAACTACTTTGACAACAAAACACATGATTTTGAATACAACAAAGGTTTAATAATATATATACCAACACTTGTCACACCCCAAACCACAGCCTAGGCGTGTGACACATATGTTGGTACCACAATTGTAGATAAATCAAAGGTACGTTTAATAGCGGAAGACTTTATAAACTTGTGGATATAAATGTAATATTTACATATTCAAAAGACGGGATATAAAAGTTTCCCGTTTAATATTTAAGGATTACTTGGTTTTACTTTACAAAACCACCATTAGCATTATATTAAGTTTTAAACAAAAGATCCAATCCATCAGATATCTATAGCACTTCCCATTCCAAGCGCTATCCTTGTTCACCTGCAAAATGTCACACCCCAAACCACGACCTAGGCGTGTGACACATATATTGGTACCACAATTGTAAATAAATCATAGTTACGTTTAATAATGGAAGACTTTATAAACTTGTGGATAAAAATGTAATATTACATATTCAAAAGACGGGATAAAGTTTCCCGTTTAATATTTAAGGATTACTTGGTTTTACTTTACAAAACCACCATTAGCATTATATTAAGTTTTAAACAAAAGATCCGAGCCATCGGATATCTATAGCACTTCGCCATTCCAAGCGCTATCCTTGTTCACCTGCAAAATATAAGAAAATACGTCAGCAATGAATGCTGGTGAATATGCTGACGTTAAAAATATTTTTTTTACTTAATCACCCCTCGGGACTACGTAGGTCCCGGCCCAACGTGGCTTAGGAATAATCAAGTTAAAATAACACAATTCATAAACTCAAGTCTCTATACTCGGTTCCCCCAGCAAACACCGCAACGTTCGACTAGTTGAGTGCCTATATGTATACACAAGATCATACTCCCCGCAGGCGAGCGTAATTGTGACCAAGTGTGATGTGCCCACCACATATGTAAGGATCCAGACAAACATATACTATAGCCTGAGGCCAGTATTTATACCATTGTTTATAAATGTTTTAAGACACTTAGTCTTATGTAAAGTTTTTCATATAACATGTTGACTCGTTTGAAAACAAGTTTGTAAAAGTTGGGGCATATTCACCTTTTGATTTGGATCGGCTTCAATCACCGTCCGAGGGTCTTTCCCGTTGCTATCTCTCACCTATAGTACGAGTATAACCAATTGTTAGTCGGATATACAATCCGGCTTAAGACCTTTAGTCTTATTTTATAAACTTTACCTCGATGAACTTTTAGTTCAAATCTCTTTTACTTTAAAACCTTTAGTTTAAAAGTAATTTATAAACCTTTAGTTTATTTACAAAACCCTACGTTTCTTCTTCTCAAAGAAACGTATTTTTTTCTTTTCTTTATTATTTAAGAATAGTTATTATTACTTAAATAATATTTTCATAACAAAGAATATATATACTTACACACACACACACACACACACACACACACACATATATATATATATATATATTTATCAATATTTATAATCTTATCTTTTGTTCTTTTCTTTGTTATGTTTTTCTTTTCTTTTATCGAGGTATCGAGTATAACTTCGACCTAAGGTTTAAGCGTTTTATAATATTTTATTATCATATTCATTGGCGTTACGCCTACCTTTGTCGGCTTATGGAAACCCTAACTAATCGAGCAGCACTCCGACGCCGCTTCACCTTCTTTCCTTCTCGATCAACCCTTCCTTTCGTTGTTCCTTCCTTGGCACGCTAATCAACAACACCAATCTCTCACCACTTGTCGGCACGCCTTACGAGACTCACCATTTTTTTGTCGAGATATAACAAACACCTTCTTGGTCAATATGTCGGTGGAGAGTGGCACGAACTTCGAGGAAACGTTGGCACGAAAAACGATGAAATCGGGGCACGCTTATCGAGGTGGGTGATTATATGATTGTTGGATCTTAGAGAGATGTTAGAGAGAGAGAGATACTGAATTGTGGTGTGAAGAATGAAGATCCTGAACTTGCTATTTATAGGCAAAACCTGGAAGCCCTTTGAGATACGCGATGGCCTCCTGGGCACCCATCGCGTATCGCGATGTAGCCCTGGCCAGTCATCACGTAGTCTGCCACGTGTCTCCACGTGGCAGACGGTGTGCCACGTGTGAACACGTGGTAGAGCGTGTGCCAGAGGTGTCAGGCCACATTATCGCGATACGCGATGACGTTGGTTCAACAGCGATCGCGTATCGCTGTTGACTCATTCTAGAATCTTTTGACCAAGACCTTCGCTATACGCGATGGGCTTGTCCTTTGTCCCGTCGCGTATCGCGAGAGGACAAGAAAACAGAATTTTCCTTTAAAACCCTAAGGTTTGGAATTTGACAGATTTGGTCCCTAGACTTTGGAAAGTTGACAATTTAAACTCGAAATTTTCACGATGTTACATCCTCCCCACCTTGAAATAAATCTCGTCCTCGAGATTGCATTCTTTAGAATAGATGGGGGCATTTCCTTCTCATTTCTGATTCGAGTTCCTATGTATACTCGAGCCATCTTCGTGAGTCCCATTTTACTTTCACTATTTTCAATGTTCGTCTTTTCAATATATTTGTATTCGAATCTTCTATTTGAATTGGTTTTTAAACAAATTTTAAGTTTTCATTAATTTCAACATCTTTTAACGACATCGATATAGATTCGTTGGCTAAACATTTTCGCAGATTTGAAATATGGAATACATCGTGTATCCCTTGCATTTCCTCGGGTAGTCGCAAACGGTCTGCAACAGTACCAATTCGTCCGAGTACCTCGAAGGGTCCAACGAATCGAGGACTTAACTTTCCTTTCTTACCGAAGCGAACAATGCCTCTCTAGGGCGAGACTTTCAAAAGAACTTTGTCACCAACATTAAATTTCAACGGCTTACGACGGACAAACGCTCGGACTCTTTTGGCTATCACGTGCCGTCTTAAGTCGTTCTCGGATTTGAAGAATCTTGTTGGTGGTTTCTTAGACTATCTCGGGTCTAGATAATTGATTGTCTCCAGTCTCAGACCAGCACATAGGCGTTCTACATTTGCGACCATATAACGCCTCGAATGATGCGGCTTGAATACTTGTGTGATAGCTAGTGTTATATGAGAATTCCATTAGGGGTAAGTGGTCATCCCAACTTCCACCTAAGTCGATCACACAAGCGCGGAGAATATCTTCCAACGTTTGAATTATCCTTTCGCTTTGCCCATCAGTTTGTGGATGATAGGCGGTGCTAAAGTTTACTTTGTGCCTAACGCTTGTTGGAAGCTTTTCCAGAAGTGAGACGTAAAACGATCTCGATCAGAGATTATAGATAGCAGTACTCCATGCAAAGCAACGATGTTATTCACATAAATACGCGCTAGTCTATCCATTGAGTATGATTCATTGATGGGTATGAAATGCACGGATTTTGTCAATCGATCCACAATAACCCAAATTGCATTGTGTTGTCGGGTCGTCTTCGGGTGTTTGGTGATGAAATCAACAGTGATTAACTCCCACTTCCATACGGGAAGTTCGGGTTGCTGAAGCAATCCCGAAGGCTTTTGGTGTTCAGCCTTGACCTTTAAACATGTTAAACATTTTGCCACATGCGAAGCGATGTCCTTTTTCATCCCGTTCCACCAGTAGTTTGGTCTAAGGTTTTGGTACATTTTGTCACTACCGGGGTGCATCATGTACTTGGACTTATGAGCTTCGTTCATGATTTTCTCATGCAAGTCCCCAACGATTGGTACCCAAATCCTCTTTCCAAGTCTAAGGATACCATCGTCACCCTTGACTAGCGAGTCAATGGTGCCGTTACGTTTTTCGTCGGAGATTTGGTTTTCATTGATCGCTTGAGTTTGGGCATATTTTATTTGTTCGAAAAGATCGACTTGAAGTTCTAGACGCAACGCTCGGACTCTTTTTGGCTTCTCATGTTCCTTGCGACTTAAGGCATCAGCGACGACGTTGGCTTTGCCTTCACGGTAAACGATCTCGCAGTCGTAGTTATTGAGAGTTTCCATCCATCGTCGTCGGCGCATGTTAAGTTCTTTTTGATCGAAGATATGCTTTAAGCTTTTATGATCAGTATACACGATAAACTTTACTCCATAGAGATAGTGCCTCCATATATTAAGTGCAAAGATTATAGCGCCTAACTCTAGATCATGAGTTGTATAGTTCTTTTCGTGTACCTTGAGTTGACGAGAGGCATAAGCAATCACTTTCTTGCGTTGCATTAGTACACATCCCAAACCGGAATGAAACACGTCACTAAAGACAACAAAATCTCAGTACCTTCTGGCAAAGCCAGTATGGGTGCTTGGGTGAGTTTTCGTTTAAGTATATCGAATGCCTCTTGTTGCTTTGTTCCCCATTCATACTTGATGTTTTTACGAGTTAGAAAAGTTAGAGGAACGGCTATACGAGAGAAATTTTCAATGAACCTTCGGTAATAGCCGGCCAAACCTAAGAAACTTCGAATCTCGGTTGGCGACTTTGGAATCTCCCACTTCGAGATGGCTTTGATTTTTGCGGGATCGACTTGAATACCTTTCACATTTATGACATGCCCAAGAAATTGCACTTCGTGCAACTAGAACTCGCATTTTGAGAACTTGGAGTACAACTTCTCGGTTCTAAGTAATTCAAGTAAGGTTCGGAGGTGGACTTCATTATCAGCCTTAGACTTAGAATTAATAATTTTGTCGTCGATGAATACGATAACAAATTTATCCAAGTAAGGCATGCAGATTCGACGCGGCTGGCACATTAGTAAGTCCGAATGGCATAACAGTGAACTCATAATGGCCATACCTTGTTCGGAAAGCAGTTTTCGGGATATCTTCGGATTGAACTTTGAGTTGATCATAACTAGAACGAAGGTCGATTTTTGAAAAGAAACTAGCACCTTGAAGTTGGTCAAAAAGATCATCAATTCGAGGAAGTGGATAGCGGTTTTTGAATATGATTTTGTTTAATGCACGATAGTCGATACACATGCGCATAGATCCATCCTTCTTCTTGACGAATAGAATTGGCGCTCCCCATGGGGACGAACTCGGTCAAATGAAGCCTTTCTCGAGAAGCTCGTAGAGTTGTTTCTTTAATTCTTTCATTTCGGTCGGAGCAAGACGATATGGTGCTTTTGCGATCGGAGCAGTACCGGGAATAAGATCGATCCTAAACTCTACTTCGCGATCGGGAGGGATTCCAGGAAGTTCATTGGGAAAAACATCAGAAAAATCAGAGACTATATGTACGTCCTTTATCTCCTTTTGTTTAGATTCCTTAGTGACATAGGCCTGAATGCTAAGCATCCTTGATTCAAACATTTATTAGCCCTAATCATGGAAATTATGCGAACTTGGCCAGTGTCTTTGTCCCCTTTAATTCGACTGGTTAATTTATCGGGGGCTTGAAGTTCGACGGTTTTGCTATTGCAAATGATACGAGCATGGTTATCGGATAACCAATCCATACCAAGTACATTGTCAAAACCAGCAAGAGTCATCGGCAACAAACGAATAGGCAGAATATAACCAGCTAAGAGAATTTTTCCGTTTTCAAGGGCTTCGGAGATTTTAACGATTTCGCCACTTGCAGTCTCGACGCTTAGAGTTTTATTTAACTTTGTTAGAGGTTCGTTTAATAGACTACAAAAGCTATAATCTATAAAACTCAAATTGGCACCCGAATCAAACAAAACTCTAGCATAGGTGTCATTGACTAGAAACGTACCAGTGATGTTTTCTGGTATGTCAGCGGCCTTTTTCGTGTCGAGTACGAAGACTCTTGCATTTCCTTTCTTGTTCTGGCCACTTCCACCCGCACCACCAGTCGCGGGTTTGTTCTTCGGGCACTCGAAACTTAGATGCCCCATCTTCTTGCAATTGTAACACGTCATCTTCTTCTTCCAACAGTCAGCAGCAGCGTGGCCCGGTCTTTGACATGATTCACACACGGTTGTTGAGGCATGTCGGCATTGCCCTCGGTGGCGCTTCCGACAAATCTTACAAAATGGAGCATTTGAATTGAACCCGTATCGAATTTGGTTTGCGCCCTTGCCTTTGTAGTTGGTGCTTCCTCCTGTTCTCCCTTGAGCAGTTGTTGTTGTAATCTTCTTGTCTTCTTACTTGTTGCGGATCATTCCGCCCATCAGGTAACCAGCCAACTCCATCACGGAATCAGCAGTTTGAGGTAAATGAGACCTCACCATATCGTGGATTTCCCGCGGCAGTCCCAAAATATAGCGTGTAACTTTGCTGGATTCAGGATTAACTAGCTGGGGTACGAAACGACAATACTCATGAAACTTGGTTTTGTATTCTCGGAGATTTGTCCCAATGACCTTATGATTAAGAAATTTTGTTTGAATTTGGTCCGTTTCTTGCATGGGACAAAACTTTGCCATCATCATCGCCATGAATTCATCCCAAGAAAGATCGTATAAAATTTGACGTCCCTTACTCAAAATCAGTGTGTTCCACCACTCCAATGCCTCGCCTCTAAACATTTGCGCGGAGTATTGTATCATTTCTTGTCTTGAACATTTGCTTATTATGACAATAGATTCCATCTCCTCAAGCCATCTAACGGTTGTGATAGCTCCTTCATCTCCATAAAATTTCTTTGGGCCTAAATACTTGAAATCTTTGAAAGAACAGCCTCCAAGATTCAGTTTCTTGAATTCTTGATGGATTCTGCCATCAACATTCGATTCATGGACACTTTATTCAACATGGGAGGGTTTCGGACGAGACTTTACGGATTTATGGGAAAGATTAATAGATTGGGAATGTTTCGAGTGTTTTGATTGAGATCTAGCCATGGATTCTTCCCTAACCGCATCCTTTATCATTCTTTGTATTTGACTCATATACTTTTCAGGAATTGGTTCATCTTGTTTATTCACGGGGTCTTTTTCCTTTTTTTTTTCTTTTTGAGAATTCTCTATGTTGTTACTTTGTTCAGACATTATCTTTTTCTTTTCAATATGTCTTTAACTGAAATTTTAACAAACTTTCCTTTATTAAACATATATTTTATTTCACATCAATATGTATATCACAAAAGGATATATATATTTATTTTACAATACACACACACACACACATATATATATCGTTTGATATATATATATATATTGATTATCCTATCTTTATTTCAGAACGTCTCAACGTTCTCTATTACACATGTAACACACAACACATATGATTACATTATACACACAACTTCTGGTCACATCCTTCCACCATCTTCAATCTCTCATGGACTTCCTCACCACCTTGGTTAACTTATTGAATTTCCGAAGAAGCGTCTCTCCTATCTTCTTCTTTTTCTTTCCATCAACGGTCATCTTTTTCCTTAATTCGTCCGACTCATGCAAGGCGCGATCCAAGTGTTCCTCTTGTGACTGCGGGATTTCGTTGGGGGTATCCATATATTGGAGGTGGGTTGCGGTAACCCGTCGTCACCATGTCGTAGTGATTTCTTGGTTCTGGATACGGGGAGGCGGTTACGTCGGATGCATCGTGGAATAAAGCTTCGGTATCTTTGTTTTGTTCTCTAATCTCATTGGCTTGCTCTTCTTCCGTCGGTATCGTACCTTGAAAAGGTGGAAAACTTGATGAAGCTTGGTTCTTGAGTTTCCTGAGGTATTGAACATAGGGATCAACAGAACCATAGCTTGGGTTTTGGGAAGTGAGTGATTCCTCCATCGGTGTTTATATCTAGTTGGGATTATCAGGGTACTCT
Organism: Bidens hawaiensis; assembly: GCF_021521415.1. Taxonomy (NCBI): domain Eukaryota; kingdom Viridiplantae; phylum Streptophyta; class Magnoliopsida; order Asterales; family Asteraceae; genus Bidens; species Bidens hawaiensis. The sequence goes on along the minus strand of NW_027497789.1, from coordinate 2,862 downwards.
TCTTCCGGTTCTTCCTCAGATTCTTCCTTGGGATCTTCTTCTTCCTCCTCAGATTCCTTCTCCTCTTCTTCAGGTACTTCTTCTTCTTCTTCTTCCGGTTCCTCTTCCATGAGTTGAATGGTCTCCTTTACAATTGGTGGCATTTGGAAACTTTCATAAGGTATCATCACCCTCATCCTGGGTTTGCGGGATGGTCCTTCACCATTGTTGGGTTGGGAGTTAACTTCATTGAAGGCGGAGCTTCCGGTATGCCATCTTCGTTGGTCGGAGTGGCATTGCATCCAGTCGGATGATGGAGACCTTAGTTCTTCTTTGATTGGTCGATTGGAGAGGAAAGCATAGGATGGGTGAGGATTTGGTGGTAAATATGTTGGATTGCTTGATGGGTAGTAGGGTGGTATCTCCGTTGGTTGGTACGTGGGGATCTCTAATGGATAGTATGTTGGAACTTCAGAGGGATGGTACATGGGTATTATTGGTGGGTGGTAGCTTGAGTGCCTTGGTGGTTCATTTCTTTGTTTCGGTGGGCTATCGGGAACATTTATTGGATAGTGCTTGGTTCTGGGGTAGTATACAGGTTTAGTTAGGTCATGCTCTACGTCTTGGTCGAAGAATGCTTCATAATAGCCATCACTCATATTGTCTTCGGGAAAAGGTTCGGCGATTCCAGCCTCTTTTGCCTTGCGTACAAAATTCTCCATCATGCTCTTGAATGACATCTAACAATTTGGGTGGTTTAGAGTGAGGAGGGAAAGAAAAGGTTACCAGCCTATCTTATCCCTATTTCAAATAAACAATTAATTCCTATACTTGGATCGAAGCTTAGGTATTATCTTGTAATACCTAATTCGCTAAGATCGATGGCTCTGATACCAACACGTCACACCCCAAACCACGGCCTAGGCGTGTGACACATATGTTGGTACCACAATTATAAATAAATCAGAGTTACGTTTAATAGCGGAAGACTTTATAAACTTGTGGATAAAAATGTAATATTTACATATTCAAAAGACGGGATATAAAAGTTTCCCGTTTAATATTTAAGGATTACTTGGTTTTACTTTACAAAACCATCATTAGCATTATATTAAGTTTTAAACAAAAGATCCGAGCTATCGGTAACTATACTTCGCCATTCCAAGCGATATCCTAGTTCACCTGCAAAATGTAAGAAAATACGTCCGCAACGAATGCCGGTGAATATGCTGACGCTAAAATTAATTTTTTTACTTAATCACCCCTTGGGACTACGTAGGTCCCGACCCAACGTGGCTTAGGAATAATCAAGTTAAAATAACACAATTCATAAACTCAAGTCTCTATACTCGGTTCCCCTAGCAAACACCGCAGCGTTCGACTAGTTGAGTGCCTATATATATATACACAAGGTCATACTCCCCGCAGGCGAGCGTAATTGTGACCAGGTGTGATGTGCCCACCACATATGTAAGGATCCAGACAAACGTATACAATAACCCGAGGCCAGTATTTATACCCTTGTTTATAAATGTTTTAGATACACTTAGTCTCATGTAAAGTTTTTCATATAACACGTTGACTCGTTTGAAAACAAGTTTGTAAAAGTTGGGGCGTATTCACCTTTTGATTTGGATCGGCTTCAATCACCGTCCAAGGGTCTTTTCCGTTGCTATCTCGCACCTATAGTACGAGTATAACCAATTGTTAGTCGGATATACAATCCGGCTTAAGACCTTTATTCTTATTTTATAAACTTTACCTCGATGAACTTTTAGTTCAAAATCTCTTTTACTTTAAAACCTTTAGTTTAAAAGTAATTTATAAACCTTTAGTTTATTTACAAAACCCTACGTTTCTTCTTCTCAAAGAAACGTATTCTTTTCTTTTCTTTATTATTTAAGAATAGTTATTATTACTTAAATAATATTTTCATAACAAAGAATATATATACTTACACACACACACATATATATATATATTTATCAATATTTATAATCTTATCTTTTGTTCTTTTCTTGGTTATGTTTTTCTTTTCTTTTATCGAGGTATCGAGTATAACCTCGACCTAAAGTTTAAGCCTTTTATAATATTTTATTATTATATTCATTGGCGTTACGCCTACCTTTGTCGGCTTATGAAAACCCTAACTAATCGAGCAGCACTCCGACGCCGCTTCACCTTCTTTCCTTCTAGATCAACCCTTCCTATCGTTGTTCCTTCCTAGGCACGCTAATCAACAACACCAATCTCTCACCACTTGTCGGAACGCCTTACGAGACTCACCGTTTTGTTGTCGAGATATTACAAACACCTTCTTGGTCGATATGTCGATGGAGAGTGGCACGAACTTCGAGGAAACGTTGGCACGAAAAACGATGAAATCGAGTATATGATTGTTGGATCTTAGAGAGATGTTAGAGAGAGAGAGAGATACAAAATTGTGGTGTGAAGAATGAAGATCCCAGACTTGCTATTTATAGGCAAAACCTGGAAGCCCTTCGCGATACGCGATGGCCTCCTGTGCACTCATCGCGTATCGCGATGTAGCCCTGGCCAGTCATCACGTAGGTCTGCCACGTGTCGCCACGTGGCAAACGGTGTGCCACGTGTTGACACGTGGCAGGCGACGTGCCACGTGTGGCCACGTTTCGGGACACGTGGCAGACGGTGTGCCACGTGTGGACACGTGGCAGAGCGTGTGCCAGAGGTGTCAGGCCACGTTAGCGCGATACGCGATGACGTTGATTCAACAGCGATCACGTATCGCTGTTGACTCCTTCTAGAACCTATTGACCAAGCCCTTCGCAATACGCGATGGGCCTGTCCTTTGTCCCGTCGCGTATCGCGATGGGACAAGAAAACATAATTTTCCTTTTAAAC